>NC_038245.2:3035584-3070433 GCF_000004515.6 Glycine max
TCATTAAGTAATATTAGCTTATTCTTCAAGCAAACGGTCCCTAAGCAACGAATATTATGTATAAAAGTGAACTCCATCTGTTCCCTTGAGAGCATCAAACAGGCAAGTCTGTAAAGGCTTAGAGCCATTCAATTACTTAACAACAAGGATGGCAGATTCATTCGCGCGGTTGATGCTAATGCGCCTCTTGGATGAGAATCCTGTGGATCAACCACCATCATCGTTGTCACCACCACCACAACCCCGACCCCGACGCAACCCCAGGGATCGTGCTCCTCGCCACAACACCCCATCATCTCACCACTCACCTCCCCAATCTTTCAACAACAGTGGCACACTGAACATGGAGGGTGCCATTAACAACGCCGGTTGTGTTCAGGGCAACGGCAACGGGTCCATCATCTTTGGCAGCTTTGACTCCACAAAAAATAATTACTACTAATTTGCCATATATATGTAACTCTTTAATTATATTATCTAACGTGGTTATGTTGTGCCGCTCAAATAACTGGTGCAGTAGCTCTAATCATGGTTTGAAATGTTGTGGCCTCAGTTGTGTCGCAAATTGTAATTTATGACCATGACTCTAATAAATGTCTGCAATTTACCACACGAGTTGCTACCAGCTCTTTCCTTATCTTAATAATATAAATTATCTATTAGTCATGCATATATACTATATAAATTTCTGTTCTAGCTCTATATTATATAATCCGCATGGTTCTTTTCATATAATTTGCGTGTGGTTCTTCAATTCCTCCATATATAGATGCTCACGTACAGATTTTCAACCCACTGTTTGTTCATCCATTAGTTTAATCCACTTTTATTGTTCATCATATGGGTCGGTGATTTACTAGCTACTTGCGTTGGTGGTATGTTTGTGTATATCTAATCAATTATTTCGCTCGGTAGTGTGTTGTTAATGGTCGATTACTCGATTGAGTTATCTCCTAGTAAAATAGAAGTTAAACACTAAGTTTGGTACTTGACCGCAAGTTTGCACTTTCACATGCCCCCATATATTTGCGTTCCGCAGAATGAAGCAGTTTTAATGCAAATCAGACGAGGTTTGTGATCAGAATACCGTAATATATATACGTGCTTATTATTTTCGTTTGAGCCGGTAGAGTTGCAAATTAAGCTTATAATTAGGGCGGGACAAACATATTATTACTAGGTTAGTCATGGACACCCCAAAAGGATTTTATAAACTTTGAATAAGCAGAATAAATATGATGGACTACGTAAAAGCTTTATTATAATTGTTTTTCTTTTTTAATTTTTTTATTAATCTTGTAATTTAGTTACTCCATTAAATATTTTCCAACTTCATTCCTAATTTACAATGTTATGTCAACTATGCAGATGAAGTTTTATTTTTATTAAATTATGTTTTTATTCTCATAAATATGAAAATGTTTGAAATTTTCTCTTGTAATCCAAACTGATGTATTTTAATTTTGTGAAGATAATAAACATATTAAAATTTTGTACGGATAAATTTTAAATATTTTTATATTTATTAACAAAAAATATATTTTCACCTTTTTTTGATAAAAGATATTTTTTTTAATAAATATTGTTTACGCTTAACACTAGGAGTAGATAGACAAATCAGTTTGGTCCATTTAAGGTTCAATTCATGAAGTCAACTTTTAGACAAGTTGGATAAGCTTGATTTGCAAAATAAATAAACTTTTTTTTAAGGTTGATATCCTGTACAAGTCTGTGGATAAACAAATTGATTTACAAACTCAAGTATTAATTTAATTTTTTTCATGTTTTTAAAAAAAATGAAAAATGCATAAAGTTAAATGAAAAAAAATCATTTCATTTTTTAAGCTAAAATTTATAATACTAAAATATATCAATATTTTAAACATAACATATTATTAATAACAACTTAAATTAAAAATTAAAATCTTAATATAACAAATTAATAATACTTACATATTGAATTTAGATAAGTTAAAAATATTCGACGAAAAATAAAACCCGCTAGGTCTACGGGCTTAATGAACTAGACCCTGAAATTCTATGATCAATTTCTGCCAAATAAGATAAAAACCTGTAAGAAATGTATATATCATTCATATACAACAGTTTAGAAGATAATTAAACAAATATTTTCATTAATAAGAAATGCTTTTTTGAATGGATAAGTTTGCTAGCAGCCATGGTTCATGCAGGGAGAACCATCAACAACTGAAGAAATTCTGAAAACTTGTGCTTGTGCTTGGGAATTTTCATAATCTAGAGGGAAAACAAAGAATAACACTCCCAATGATATCCCTTTTTTTAGAAGGAAAAAGACTGCAGAATGCGGTAGCAGTATCTATAAATTTATAATGATGCTGTTGTGTGTTACAAATAAGAAACTTCAAGGGGACCAATAGCAGCTGGTGGTAGTTTTCATGCATATCCTGAAGCCAGAATGATTCTGGTTTTTGCTCTGTCCACCCATCAAGAATCTGTTCAGACACCAAAGGTAAATTATGATCAAACTGTCATAATGTGCAATAACATATAGTTTAATTTGCATACTCTTCAGTAACGTGAAATCACAGAATGTTGTGGTTATATAATAATTTGATTGCCTCTAAGTACACTACTATTGTTTCTTATATTGTTTTCGCCTTAAGGAATTCAGAAATCACCATTTTAAGATCACATACTGATATTATCCCATTAAAAACAAGAGATCACATAGTTGATCTAAAACTAAAGAACTCAAATATTCTCCTTTACCAAAGGAAACAGTTTAAATGAATATCTTGTAGTTATATACATTGTAGTATCCTTTTTTTCTTCTTCAAGACTCAGTTTAGTAACTTCAACTTTTAGCTTCAAAGAATTGTGGTTGAACTTATTAAAAAAAAAGAAAATGTGTCATTAACAAGGGGTTACTGTGCGGATTTCTTGGCGAAGCTTGACCCAAATTCAGGTAGCTGGTTCTCTGAGTTGGTGATTCCTCGTACTGAGTTGCAGCCTGCGGATGCGAGGATGGTTCCTTTTCGGAGATTGTAGTTTTCCTTCTTTTTCTTGTTGCTGTTTCTTATCTCATGTTACCAAAAAAGAGAATAAACTAACATTGTGAATGTTGTTTTTAGATTTTCATCTGATCATAAATTATCTTGTAATAGGAAATTGTTGAATTTTGTAAATTTAAAATTCATTATTTGGGTGATTTTTAATTGATTGATTTACATTGTATCAAAATCAAATTTAAAATTTATAATATGTTAAAAAATCAAGTTTAGCTAATTTTGTTCCATAAATTTTCTGAGTCTTTATTTAAACCGGACTCAACACATTCTGTATGAACATTAGACTTTGAATCCTCTCTTGCTGACCTTTCTAGCAACTGTCCCGTTTCTCTATCTCAACATGAACATTCCTACTTTCAAGAGTTAGATTATCTACTAAAAACAAAAGAGTTATATTATTTTCACACTTTTTACAATTCATTGTTTTTCTCTCTCTCTGCATTACTCCGTGTGGCTGATCTAAATTTTTTTTCCTTTCAATTTCTCCGAATTATTAAAAAATATGTATAAATAAACAAAAAACATCCGTATTTGTAAATGACAAATTAACAATCATTTTCATTTACTTACCTCTTACGCCCTTGAAAGCTGAAATGAAATGAAACCCATTTCGTTTTCCAACCGTCTAACTAACACAAAAGTGGACGTGTTCTCCAATTTCAAAATCACCGCCAAAACCAAAAATATAAAAATTCCTTCGGAAGAAGCAACACACCAATTTCCAAACCCTCACTAGTTTCAACCAATAACAGAAGTACTGCACAAGTAGAAGACTAACTACTCTACAACTAATAGCAGCTTTGGAAATGAACTTCAACAATTTATCAGGAGCAGTGGCTTTAGCCAGCATTGCTTTATATTCATCAAAGAGATTTTGGTTGAAGAAATAGTGTAAGAACTGTTATAAAAATAATATTTGCGAAATGTCTCAGAATATGATTATTCTTGTTAGAATACGTTAAAAGTATCTTATACGATATGTTAAGATTGGTTTCAATATTTCGTTCTTTGTTTCCTTATTTAATTAGGATTAGGGATTTTTTATTAGCATAAATAGAGCTCTGTTTACGAAGAAAGATTAGGGATTAGGTAGGAGAGGACTGAAAGCAGAAACAGGTTGAGTTTTGGTCTTTCTGCACTTTCAGCATTATAGGAATACAAACACGAACCCCCACACTCCACAGTTTTTGTGTCAGCTAATTCCCTCTCTACAATTTCTTGAAATGAGTTTTGCTAAGTTACACTATAACTGGTTCACACAAATTTCTTATCTTACTGCACCTCATTAGAACATGTGTCAGCCTGATGGATGTATCCATCTAAAGAAAAATCATTAGAATCTGCGGCATTCTTATTCAACATGTGTCAACCTGACCTTTTGATTAAGGAAGCAGAAAGCATGGATATGATTTGGAAAAGCAGGGGGTTTTCTTTTTCTTTTTCCCTTTCTCTCATGATATTTTGGATCAGGTTGTCTTGAACATGTTCCTAAATAATGTACATCCAAAATATATGCACCCAAATATATTCAAAAGTAAGTTATGCCAGTATGCCTGTTTTGATTTGTAACTCCACAGTGTCTTGAAAATTATTTAGCCAAGTTCTTGTTTGTCCATTAGCTGATAGTTCACATGGTATCCCTTCCAAAACCATTACATTTATTATAGACCCTTAGAGCATAGCTCAGCATTATTTATATTGATAGTGCAACGTAGCATAGCATATCACGTTGCCCACCATACATCAAACTAATACACATAATTAATTAATAAAGCCCACCATAGTAGCTCCTTCTTGTGAAGTGAGAGCCATCCTCAATATATCCCCCATTGTCATTACCATTGAAAGTGCCGGTGTTATAATAGCGCGTCCCCCGTAGTGGTATGAGTCATCATAACTGTTATTGTTGTTTGTATAATTGCCACTGTTGATGGTTGATCCATTCTGGCTTCCACTATCATATCTGTTATTTGAGTTTGACTTAGACCCTTTGGCTCCTTCCACGTGAGCCTCTAGAAGTTCCATCGTCGCAACAAGTCTTACATCTTTGCTCCTTACCCTCTGATGTCAACACTCTCAACCAATTGCTGTTCTAATCTTTGTTATTTAATTGCCTTAATTAATAATAGTTATTATCTGATAATTTATTATGTATACGTAATTTATATATTTAAATCATATAATAATTATTTAATTTTCTCTATTTTAATGTTTCTTTTGAAGCTAACAAATTTACACTGATTTGATTTTATTCTTTGTAAAAAATGACACAGTTACATCTAAAAAATATTGACGAATTGGAGTAGCGTGCTCAGCGCGATAGTAATCGCTCAGTGAGAGGAGTCAATTTGAAGGCCAACAGTATTGTGCATGCACGCTAAACACGCATTTGACAGCTTAATGCAGGATCATTTAAGTCAATCGGATTTTGCATGTGCACTCAGAGCATACATGCAGGTTTAGCACATAATTATTGTCGAAAAATATGACTGTGCAATGTTTTAAAGATAAAAAGAGGAGGAACACTATGCCAAAGGGGATATTTTAGATAGAAACTGCACTAGGCTCGAAATAGAGAGAAAATTCACTCATTTGGGACTGTTTCCTCCATTCTCTTCCATTCCTCTTATTTTTTGTTTGTATTTGTAAGTTTCTCATGACAATAAAAAAATAAATCAATCATTGTTAAAAGCTTAACCGTTAAACACTCTTTATGTAATGATTCTCACGATCCATGTTGAATTTTGGAGGTTATTGCTCATAACAAGAACCCCAACAAAAAGAAGAAGAAACAAAAATAGTTAACTAAAAAGAAAATTGTTTATTTATCATTTTACATTTTTAAAATAAAATTCGATTTGCCTGATTAAATAAATTTTACTTACTACAGCCGGTTATTTCACTTTACTATAAACCATTTGGTTCACTTCTTCACCGTAGCTTTATCCAAATACATAATTGGTTATATGGATCACTGGAAGGTAATGGTATGTGAGAGAACTTGCACAGTTGCATGCAATATATGAGAGAGAGATTGCACACAATTCCACCATGCAAAAGTGAAATTACTAATTTCCTTCCTTTTCCACTCGATCACTTGAGGCCGACTGAAATTTTTAATAATATCTCCCATTTCCATTCAATCAAACCACCTTTAAAAAATCTATTTTTCCTCTCTTTCTTCTTTTTTTTCCTCCTTTCTTACTTAATTCTATCACACCAAACACATGATGAGTTAAGATAAAAAAAATAGAAAAAACAATAAAAAAGCATATATATATATATATATATATATATATATATATATATGGATTAGATAACACCCCCAAAACCTTTATATTTGTTATAGACCATTAGAGCTTTAGCTCAACATTATTTATGGGTAGTACAACATAACATACTATATGATGTTGCCCAGCATATACTATGTATCAAATACAGATAATTAATAACCATAACGACGACCATAGTAGTTCCGTTCTGAGGAGTCAAAGTCACCCTGGATATGTGACCCATTGCCATCACCATTGAAAGTGCCTCTGTTATAAATAGGGCGTTCATCGTAGTGGTATGAGTGGTCATACCTGTTACCGTTGTTGTGATGATTGCCACTGTTGATGGTTGAAGTAACATGTTTGGACCATTTGCTTGCTTGCTCGGCCTCCATTAGGAGGATTCTTTTCATCAAGTCGGCCATTCTGATCTCACTCAACACTCTTAATCAATTGTTGTTTTTGTTAGTGAATATTGCCTTAACGTTACCTACTAACTTTGCCAAATATATAGATGCATGCAAAGGAATTCAATTCTTTTCTCGTTTATGCAAAGTTATGATGATGATATGATATTTTTGGC
This sequence comes from Glycine max, assembly GCF_000004515.6. Taxonomy (NCBI): domain Eukaryota; kingdom Viridiplantae; phylum Streptophyta; class Magnoliopsida; order Fabales; family Fabaceae; genus Glycine; species Glycine max. The sequence continues at coordinate 3,042,490 of NC_038245.2, forward strand.
ATGGACGCAACTTGGACTCATTTGGTTAGTTAAGAGTTCCAGCGAATACTATCTCCAATGTTAAGTGGTTTTCATGCAACCACTAGCTATTCCCGTCCCCACAATTGTGCTTCAATTAGAAGACTTTGAGATGGAGAATATGTCCATTATCAAGTGTTGCAAAGGGGCATTGTTTTCCCACACAAGCTGTACTATTTGCAATTTTTGTTCAATGTTCAGCATGTTTGTTTTATGGCCCGTAACACCGGATAACGCCATGCCGGCAACATAATGCAAAATGGATGGACCAAACATAAGGTAGCTAGCTTTAATTCAGATAAATGCAAAGGAATAATTCTCGTGAGTGATAAGATTTATAGATATAGATACATCAGTACTTATTTAGTTAAAGCCAAAATCACGTAGCCGAAAAAAATGGATTTGCTGCAACTTAATCAAATTATGCTTGTTTCACTATGTGAAAAATGTTAACTTAAATACAATCATTATTACTGCTTTTTTTTTTAATAACACTCATTTTTATTAATTTCCTTCCGTAATTGCTCAGCAATACAGCTTGGAATCGGACAAAAATTCTGAAAACCCGCATAAAATTAATCTGCAAACCCTAGCAAAGCAATGATCAACTGGGTTGATTTATCTTCTAACAAACTAAACATGGTAGTTTAGCATCAATTTGAATATGTCCGTGAAACTCCTTAACTAAAGTGCTGTCAAAAGCACAACATCCTCTATATCTGTTTCATTTTACAGGTCAAGGATGCCTTCTATTCATTGGAATTTATTAAAAATTTCAAAATTTTCCAAGTTTTATTCTTTTTTTAATATATATATACTCCTTATTTAATAAGTTTCACTCATGGTTTTATAATTTTTTTTAAAATAACAAATATACCAAAGAGTGCATGTGGGAGAGTGAGTGTATTGGTGACCTCCTACAATTTTGTTAACAAACATGTACTTGTAATTGAATTCTTTTTCTCTCAAATTAATTTTAACGATCTCAATAATCACTTAATTAATCAAATAATTTAAACAATTTTTTTTTGTAAGGAAATAGATAATTACATATGATATGTTAATCAGTATATCGTTTTTAAAAAGCTTTAAAGACTAAAATTAGTCAATTTTTTTAAAGAAATTAAAAGTGAAAACTTAAAAAGTTAAATAACTAAAAATAAAATTAATTTTTATGTTTTTGTCATTGTCATCATCATAATTAATAATTAAAATCCTATCATTTAAGACATGTTTGATTACACTTCCTAAAAATAAATTAGTTTTATGAAATTAAAAAAAATCATAAAAATAAGATTTGTCTCTTATTTTTATCCAAAATTCAAAATGTACGTCATATAAATTAACTTAAAATATTAACATACTTGAGAAGATTAAATTGATAATAAGTAGTTAAGTTTAAGAATTAAAATAATAATATATAAACTTATTTTGAATTTTATTGCTTTTAGATATTAATGTGACATCACTCTATACTTTGCAGACCAAAATAGTGATTTAAAGCTTCTATTAATAACCTATGTCTCTCTATTTTATTTTATGTTTTCCAGCTTTCGAACCAATTCGATCCATTACAAAATTGTCTTCTTAAGATTACCATACGACCAGGAACTTCTTATCCTGCTTCTTTTTTCTCGATCAACAATCATGGTGTGTTAAAAGTTTGTGTTTATACGTGTTTTTTTAAATAAAAAAAAAACAAACAAAATAGGCTGTGCCTGCCTGGCCGTGTGGTGTGGTATGACAGACAATTAGGTCAAAATCCCTCAAGTAATATTTCTGCTTCAGCACTCCGATAGCTCCGGCACCTAGCTCAATCATGAAGGAGTTATAGATTTTCAACTCCTCCCTGGATGAAGCATCTAAATTTTTTTCAGCCCTATCAATTAGTTTTTCAAGTTAATAACTATAAATATATATAACATATTAACTAATTTTGCATCACATATTAAGGTGTTGGCTCGTGATGAGCTCACAAAGAAAAAGAAAAAAAGAAATAACGGGACGAAACGTGATTTTAGGGTTTAGGCAATACCTGAAATCCATTATATTATATATAGTAATAGACCATTAGAGCTTTAGCTCAATACTTATCCATATATTGCTAGTACAACTTAACATATAGTACGTATATCACGTTGCCCGGCCGGCATATGCCAAAAACAGATATTTTAATAACTCTCAACGCCTACGGTAGTAGATCCTTTTAGAGGAGTGAAAGCCACCCTCGATGTGTCCTCCGTTGCCATTACCATTGAAAGCACCAGTGTTGTTAAGAACATGTTCATTGTAGTGGTTTGAGGTGTGATACCTGTTTCGGTTGCCTGCATCATTGCCACTGTTGATTGTTGCGCCGGAGAAATTCTGGTTTCTGTTGCCATGTTGGTTGAATGAATTTGAAGTGCCGTAATTGGACCCTTTAGCTGCTTGATCAGCCTGCACAAGTTCGAGGGTTCTTTGCATCATGTCTGCCATATTATGATCTTACTCACCTCTCTCAACACACTCTTAACCGATTGTTGTTGAATTTCCTTAAAGTTACCTGTTAGCAGTTTGACAAGTGCACTAAATGTTCAAATAATAAAATTGGAAGTCCGAATGTTGATTTTCACAAGAATTTTATTTTGTACTTTTATTGTATAATTCTCAATTTGTAAGGAAAAAATAAAGAGTGGTGTAAAGGAAGTAAAGGAACAGGAAACAATAATATAATTATAATTAACCAATAGAGAGCAAAAGAATAAATTAGAGAATTCAGTAGAATACAAATGTTCGGACCTAATATGTCTTATTTGTTTAGGATGTATGATTTTTGAATTTTTCTTTATCAATTAGGTGAATTTATCCTACCCACATCTATTCAATTACTTGTCCCTAATGTCTCACGATAACAAGTCTATTTTATCTACATATCTCTCAAATACTTTTACAAAGATTCAATAGATAAAATGCATGAAGCCTTGATTCTAGATGTGTGCTTGAATGCATGGGCATAATATTATTATCCTATGTCTAGCAATGATTTTATTATGATATTTTTTTTTGTTCTATTAGAAGTTATCATATATCGAGTGTCTAACTCCTAAAACTTATGCATGCATGTTTTCTTTATATTTATATTAAGAGTTATCTTATGTCAAGCATTTAGTCTCTAACATAATGTAAAGATAAGTAATGAATGAAATATAAATAATAAAAAAAGACAATAAGAGAAAACACATGTTGCATTGATAAATATGAAACTACATCATACATCTTTTTAACTTTTTAGGTCTGATAGACCCTAACTAAGGGTTTAGCCTCTCATAACTATAAGAGACCTTACAATTGAAAAAGGGATTTAGGAACTGATGGAAGAGAAGTGATAGAAAAAGGACATAGAAAGGAAGAGTTCCCATACTAGAGATACTCAAGCTTAAGATGTATTCATTAAAGAGCTTTGAGTCTCCGGGATGATTTCCCTTTGACTTGACTCTTTTTATATAGTTGTTGGAGTGGACTTAGGCATGCGTACTCGCACTCTTTGCTTAGCACAGGTGTTTATTTTCACGCTTAGCGTAAGTTGTGCGCTGAGCGTGTCTTGGACTGGACCTGATCTTCAAACCTTCATCTTTTTTTGTATTTCTGCATCTTCTTACTTTTAATCCCTCCATTTTTTATATCTGTAAGCCGTAAATAAAAATATCAATTCTTAACAATTAAACATAAATAATTATTAAATAATTATTTTTAAAGATACTTTAACTTTATTTTTATGGAGAAAAAAATAATTCTTATTTAACTCTTATCATTACCCACTAACTATAAACCAAATATATTGATGCTAGGAAAAGAATCCAATGCTTTGCTCGTTTATGCAAAGTTATGATGATATGATATTTTAATCGGAGCGACCTATATATTTTAATCAGGAAAGCAATTAAAAATATCCGTTCCACAAAAAAAAAATAGCTTATTAGTTTTTTAAAACAAGAAAGATGACATATATTGATGAAAAGGTCTAACATATATAATTCTCTAATATGTAAAAAAGAATTCTCTCAAAATTTATTTTAAGTCTTACGTTAGATCAAACAACTTGGACTCATTTGGTTGGAAAAGACTTTCAGAAAATCCTATCTCCAATATCATGTGCTTTTCCATTCAATTACAAGCCATTCCTGTCCGCACAAGTTGCATGTGCTTCAACCAGAAGAAGTATTTGACTTGGAGAATATATTCATTATCAAATGTTGCAAAGAGGCATTACTGTCTTTCACACTAGGTGTACTCCATTGCAATTTGAGTTCAGATTTTTTGCATTACGGCCTCTGTTACCTATTTGTAGCGGGAAAAAATAATTAATTTTGCCCTACTCAAATTAATTATATTTTTTTCATCATCTATTAAAGTATATTAACATCACTAATTCAAATAATTGAAAAAATAAAAACTTAAAAATCTTTTTAGTCTTGTAACGTACACTCTAGCTATTTTATTTGCTACATCGTCATCATTTAATTTAATTGATCTTGTCTAAGACAAGCAAATTTGTGGAAAAAGAAACATTGTGCTACATGACCTTAGTTACTCTTTCCCATTCTGCTGCTTTGGAGGTGGAAACAACAGCTTAATGATTACATGCAGGTTTTCATGATTACTCATCATGGTTGGCTTGGTATTCAAGTGGTTTTGACAATGTAGTCTAAAGATCACTTACTACAACATCTTTATGAGTTCTTCGGAAACAATACCGTCAACAGAAACAGGGCTTGGTGGTTTGTTTATGGTTACTTCGAAACAATGTAGTCTAAAGATCACTTACTACAACATCTTTATGAGTTCTTCGGAAACAATACCGTCAACAGAAACAGGGCTTGGTGGTTTGTTTATGGTTACTTCGAAACAATGTTGTTCTTCATCAAGAGACTTGTAACCTTGAATCTGTTAAGTTTATACTTTAGATCTTGGATTTGGCTATCAAATAAGGTAAAGAGTTTCTCTTTCTTCTTCTATGAATGGTCAATGTACGTATATATCCCATGGAATGCTTAAAGGGGTTGTAAGGAGCCAACTTTAGGATGTAGGCAAAGAAGGAATGAATTTTTTTTACAGTTGTTCAGGAAGAAAATCAGGTTGTTAGGCAAAATCGAAGGGATTGAAATTTCTTTTGCAACTGTATAATTTAGGTTCTGTTTTTTTTTTTTTTTTTGGTACGCATAAAAATGAGGAACTGTTTCTTGTATGAACATGGGCTGGTGGGAAATGATCAACTTTGTTTTGTGTAAGGTTTAGGTTACTCTTCGTACTTCTTAAAAAATTATCCATAAAAATTAAATTAAGAGACAAATATCATATCAGAAAGTTTATAATAAATTACCTAAAGTATATGTTTAATTAATTAAATTAAACTTTCTTAGTACTTTTTTATAATATAATTTCCTTTCTTTGGCAAACAAAAAATAAAACAAAAGAAAATTGGAAAAACAAAAGTTTGAACTTAAAATGAGATGCATTATAATATATAGTAGAGAGGTCTCTTGAGTTTTGACCTCCTTTTGGGGGTTCAAATTACACTCGGAAACCATTATATTACATTTATTATTAGACCATTGGAGCTACAGCTCTACATTATTTATTGGTCGGATAATATAGCTACACAAAGTAGATCATATGCATGCATGAAAGACAGATAATTAACGGTGGTAGTTCGTGGTGGAGTTAAAGCCACCCTCGATAAAGCTTCCATTTCCATTGCCACTGAAAGTACCACTGTTATTTATAATGTGACCACCATAGTGGTTGGCGGTGCCATAACTATTACGGTTGCCTGAGTTTGCACCACTGTTGATTGTTAGTGTTGCACCTAGTGCCGGTTATACACATGTTCATGACCCAATTTTGAGGGACTTACAATTTTTAAAAAATTTGAAAAAAAGTTATAAACTTTATTTTTAATATATAAGAGTTTTATGTATTATTTTTTTTGGTTGGATTTATAAATTTATGAAATTTTTGGTCGATGAATTATTTATGAAATATATTTTTATTCTTTTAAGGGTCTTTTTTTAGTTTTTCTTCCAAGCCCGAAAAATATGCTAGACGCTGGTTGCACAAGCGAAATTCTGGTTGCCATTCCCATGTTTATTGAATGAGTTTATAGTGCCATTATTCGATCCACCTGACATTCTGTTATCTTAGTCCTAAATTCCCTCTACATATAATTGTTTTGGTATTGAATATATAGCCTTAATAATTCCAACATACTTAGCCAAATACATACTCATAGATGCAAAGAAGGGAATCCTATGCTTTGCCTTGGAAATCAATAATAATACAAAAAAAGTTATAGTAACATATATATTCTCTACCCACTTCTTTTAATATGCTCTCTTTATTATCGGTACATATACTCTTTATTATTGATTATGAAATATAAAATATGGGTGAACTTCATAAATAAAAAACAAATATTTATATCATTTAATTTGTAATATTTAACGAATTTCGGAGTGAATAATAAATAGCGTGCTAATTAAAAAATTAGTCAATATTTCTCATAATAATATACTATTTTAACCAACAACTTATGCTAATTTGGTTGGGCAAGCATGCAGGAGTAGTTTTGGAGCATATATTTATTTATCAAGTGCTTTTTGTGTCACAATTCATTCTTATCCACACAAGTGCTTTAACCAAAAGTCTTGGAGCATATATCCAGTATTGTAACAAGGCATTGCCTCTCAATACAGGGAATGCTTTGGAGCAAGTTAGGTTCTGTTTGCTTACGTTATTATTATTGTTAATTGCTTGCGTTATATATATTTTATTTTAAAAGAGTTGCATTAATTCTCATCTATTGATTTTATTTTAATCTAATGGTCCTAATAAAAAAACTAATTAGTGAGATACATGACTACTTTGCTTTTATTTTTTTTATAGCGGCACGTGACTACTTAAATATTAGGTGGAAAAAACCTTATCTCTTCAATTATACTAGAATTTTGATCATCAGTTGCCCACTTTTCGGCCATATTAATCTGATGATTATCTCCTCAATTATCAATTGTCCAATATATGCATTTAATTTATTGGTTTCAAAACATAAACCACAAACCACCTAACAACATAGCATTGTGACGGTGACTTTCTCAACATAGCATCTATACGGCTACCATCATTACTAAAATATGGTTACGGCCATTATTATTATTATTATTATTATTATTATTATTATTATTATTATTATTATTATACAAAGTTATTAAGTTCATTATTATTATTGCTTCCAACACAATTACTATATAGTTATTGTGGCTATTATCATCTTTATTATTATAATTGTTTGAAAATAATATAAGATGTGAAAAAGACGATGAAGGGTAGAGGTTGAAGGGAGAAAAGAAAAAAAAAAGAGAAACAAGAAAAAAAAAAGATAGACAAAGCGTATAAATTAAGATGTGAAAAAATTAATATTAAAATATTTATTTTATTTTAATATATAGTTAAAACTTAAATAATTTTTCATTCTTATAAATATGTTATTTTTGGTCTTAATTTATGTAAATTATATTTATTTTAATTTTTATTCTTATAAATTAATAATGATATAATATCTGATATTAACATGACATTTTAATGTCATTAAATAATAATGTGACATCATAGCATGATGTCATCATCAAATAATGATGTGATATGATATTTTCAATTTATTTGTCGTATAATTATTTTTGTGTCAAAGACTAATCATAAGAATATATAAAATAAAATAAACATAATGAGACTAGAACTAGAAAAAGAAATTGGAAGCCTGGAAAACAATTCCTTTGCTTTTTCCGTTTCTTTTTCGGAACCACCCATAGGAATTCATGACTCCATCGATGCTTCAATCCCTCTGCAATCTCGTTAAGCTTTTTATCCAGAAAATAGCAAAAGGGTCCCAAAAGTAATTCATCGACGGTGACAATAATCATGTTGTCCTACTTGTGATTCCTCTTGTTGTCAGAGCAGCAACATCAGATCGCTTCCTCTGACAGGATCCGTCGACTGCCGACGAGGAGGTGGTTCCGGTGAGTGATCGATCGCGCGGTCGTTGAAGTTTGGATGGGTGAGGGTAAGTAGGACGACATTGATGGTGGTCCAGCGTGGCGGATCTTCCTCGGATTGTTTATTCTTTTTCCTTTATATTATCTGTTTTTTTCCTTGTCTTTCCCCCATATGTCCCTGTCCCCTCTCTCTCATCACTTGAAACTTTTGTCCCTCTATCCTCCGTGAAACAACTTTCATCGTCACTATTACATCTCCACTGCTTCCAAACCTAAAACCACCATATCCTCCAAAGAACAACAACAGATTTGGATAAAAAAAAAAAAAAAAGCAGATTCAAGAAATTAAAAAAAAAATAAAATCAGATCGCAAAAATTGTGTTTAGATCGAAACAGATTTATTGCTACAAAATATGAACTGTCTATTGAATCGGATCTACGTACATCGATTTTGGTTATTTGAATTTGGATTCACTAAGTGCAGGAAATTCAATATCACATGCAGAATGCGTGCTTTGCATTTAGCTTTTGTTTTTTCTTAAGAAATTGAGTGTTTTTATTTTGAAAAAAAAAACCCTAGGATAATGGACTGCGTGGATTGGAGAAAGGAAATTAATCGATGAAGTCAATGAAGGTTGTCGGTGCTGTGGCCGGTCGTAGGGGAAGAAGGTCGAGGGGAAGAGGGAGGGTAGTTGACATTTTAGTACACACAATAATCATTTTTATGATAAATTAATCTAAGCATGTCACATAAGACAGTTTGGATTAACAGAAAAAATCAGAGGTAGTACGAATTTGTCCTAATTTTTAAAAATTCAAAATAAAAATTTTATTTATTCATTTTTAAGATTCAAACCTCGGTACATTATAAATTCAAGGATTAAATGGGATAGTTATTCAATTTTTGCTCTTATCCTTTGGTTGTTGTTGGTTGCATTGCATGGCGCATTATTGCGTAAGATACTGTGACAGAAGCAAACATTACGACAAACACACCACGTGTGGATTATTCTTGTACGTTGCAGCACTAGATAATAACGAATATTTACTCCAAATGTTTTGTCAAATTTTTTTATATATTCCAAATGCTATTCGGTTCAAAGTTGAAACCTCGTGGAGATTAAAAAGCTTTTTTTTATTCCAAGTGCTATTCAACATTTGACGTAGGAAAGAAAAGGAGTTAAACCTATAATATTATAGGTGATAAGAATTGATAAAAATAAAAGTGTTACTAGACTGTTTTAAAAATGAAATGTGTATTTAATCATTATTTGGGGCTAGAAATTAAGAGTTTTTTTTTTTTGTTTTGAAAAAAAGTAAGTTATTACATTTTATTCATGATAACAGAATTAATACAACTAAGAATATGCTCAAAAAACACGGATGCTAGCATGAAATTTAGAAGTCCTAGCAAAAACATTTGAGTTTGAAAAATACGATAGAGACAATTAAGAGTGTTTATGGTACAATTCATTTGTTTTTTTAGTTAAAAAGTCATTTAAACCAAACATTAAAATCACATGCAGTTCAGTTTTGATTTGGTTCAAATATAATATCAAATTCAAATCAAATTAATCTTTTATAATTTATAGTTTGGTTTAGATCGATTATGCAATTTAAATATTTAAATGTTATCAGAATTTGATTTTTTAATAATTTTTAATTTAACTTGTAAAAAATGATGCAAAGTAAAATCTAATAACTAATTGAGTCATAATTGCTTATAAAAAAGGAGTGCATAATCAAGACATGAAATTGACATTTACATAATGTTAAGAAATAGAACAACAAAAAACTATACATGATAATAATTATAAGAAAACTATCAATTCACATTTACGAATAAAAAAAGAATCAAGCATGATAAAAAATGATATGCAAAATTAGTCTCAACAGAAAAATAATTTTAAAAAAGTTTATTAATTTTTTGTTACTCGTTGATTCACTTATCTTGCAATCTTCATCATTTTTATTGTCTTTTTTTTATTCAAACATTAGTCGGGTTGTATAGTTTTCATATAAATAAATCTAATAAAATAATTTTTGTTTCAAATTAATAAAAAAATATTCAAAATCACATTCCAAAATAGAAAATAATATTATTTTAAAAGAACAATTTTGACTCACTTTAAAAACTTAAAAGACTAAATTAAGCTTCTAAAACATTAATGATCAAACTAAAAAAATAAAACATAGAAAAACACATGAATTTAGCCAAAAAAATCACGATAGGGACCAAGTTATAAAAATATTTCCATTATAAAATTGGATTACAATATCCTTCTTAAAGCAAGTAATATTTGCTTTCAATCTTACTCAATTCGGAGAAAATATAATATCACACAACTCTCACTAAATATTATATTGTTTTTGAAGAGGATTACAAATAACCCACTCTCTTATTGCATTATTTTCCGATTGTTTCTCAACTCATTCCATACTATGCTAACTCCTACAATAGGGTCCCTACATATTATGTCGGGATGTAACTATTTTATATGAGTAAATGAATGTTAAATATTTTCTCAAAACTTAGGAATGAAATTCTAAAACTTTGAATTCTCTATTTTTTATTTTCGGCACAATTGATAATATCGGTCGATATAACTTTGTGAAATACTAATCATCGTCTTAGAACATTAGTTAAAAAAGAAAAAAATACTTGAGAGATAAAAAATTGTACTCTTTATTATCTTTTTGTATTTTTCTATAATTTCTACACTATATATTTTTTCCTATTAATTTTTTAGTTAATGTTGTAAGGACATTGGTAATGGCTAGTAACACCCTATAACTTTTAGATTATGTTGTCCCGTCAATAATGGATATATACTCCTAAACTCTAGGCCAAGCAAATAGTATAGATTTTCGTTATCCAGCAAGAGCATTGGATTCGCTTAATTGCTTGCATCTATATATTGGTGGCTTAGTTTGTTGGTAACGTCATAAGGCAGTTCAAATACCAAAGAATAGGGTATAGAGATCAAAGAGCAGCAATTTACTAGTAAGATATATCACGACGCTAACAAGTTCTATGCCTATGAAAAGAATGCCCGATTCTGTGGAAATCAACCTCGAACATGTAGATGAGGCCAAAGCAGCAGACAAAGTGTCCAACTCCAACCATAATAAGGAAGCTAGTAATGGCAAAAAAAAAGGCGACCAGAAAATCAATGATACCACAAAAGGTCAAAATAGTACTTACACTAACAATCAATGTAATCACAGTGTCAACGGCTCTATATACGGTGGCACCATCAACCTCGGTGGAAGTCAAGGTGAATAGATAGATATCTGTATTTGAAATATGCGGCGCAGTAACATGGTTTACTACTATAAGTATATGATGCATTAATTACCAATAATGAAAGTGTGCTCTATAAGTAAATGCTATGGTTTACTACTATAAGTATATGATGCACTAATTACCAATAATGAAAGTTTGCTCTATAAGTAAATGTTATGGTTTTCTAGTGTTGCCTAAACCTTATATACTATGTTGTAATTGGGGTGGTTAAATAAGACTGGGTACTCTGATGTTGCAATAAAATTCTCTATTTACTTGTTTCTTTTTTCTCTGTGTGATAGAAAAATAAAATAAAAAACTTCTCAGCGTTAGATCTCCATTTTTTGCTTCCTGCTACATCGAGGGTTTTAATTGGCTTATTAATTCTTACCCCAGTATTAGTTGTCACTACTTATGGTATGATTTCATGAATAAATACTTCAACTTATGATGCAAATTTGAGTTTATATATATATATTATGCCTTAACTTATTCCATTACGGGTGCTAACTGACAATGATCGCAAATGCAGGCAACCAGACCAGGTATGAAAATAGTCGTGTTATAAATAACAATGGTACTTTCAATGGTAATGCCAACGGATGCTTTAACGAGGGTGGCTTTCAGTCTCACACCACACACTACTACGACGGACGTAGAGGTTAATAGTTCTCTCTCTCTCTCTCTCTCTCTCTCTCTCTCTCTCTCTCTCTCTCTCTCTCTCTCTCTCTCTCTCTCTCTCTCTCTCTCTCTCTCTCTCTCTCTCTATATATATATATATATATATATATATATATATATATAAATGTTATTATATACTATGTTGTGTTGTATTACCAATAATGAAAGTGTACGTAATAAATGTAATTATGGTTTTCCAGTGTTTCCTAAACCTTACGATGATGTGATGATCGCGGTTTATTAATAAGACTCTAATGATGTTGCAATAAATACTTCCATTTAGCTGTTTGTTTGCTTTTTTATCAGTTAATGTTATATTAGTTGATAGTTTGTTATTGAAAAGAATTTGAACCAACCATTTTTTTTTTAATTTTTTCAATCACCAAGTCAATTTTTTTGGACTGAGGTATCTAAGATAAAAAGTAAAAATAAAAAAATTTAAGAATTTATTTGATTTGATAAAAACATAGTATTAGGTGTATAACTATAGTTATTCCATTTTGTTTAAAAAAATCATGAGACAACACAACTCATGTGGAGATAGACATGACAAAAATATATTTTCATGTTACTAAAGGTATGGATGGATATCTATTTGGGTATATGCCTCAGATAGTCTTAGAGCCCCAAGCTCAATTTGGTAATGGGTCATTTGAAAATTACTTTTGAAATTTAATAATTATTAATTATGAGTATATTTTGAGATTAAATTATATAGGAATTTGTAATTTTTTTCTTAATTTTTTCTTTTTAAGTAAATAATTGTTAAATTAACATCATTTAAGTTTTTTCCAGAGAATATAAAAAATGGTGAATTTATGATACTTAGCAAGTAAAATAAAGTCCAAAAAAGCATAATAATTTATAAACAAGAATAATTAAGGAAAATATGACTAGTTAAGGAAGGCAAAGGAAAGCAACTTAATTAAAAAAAATATGACTAATTAAGGAAAGCAGACTCATTAAGGAAAACATAGTTAATTAAGGAAGACAGACTAATTCGGAAAAGTAAAAGTGTGCTTAATGTAAGAAGCCTACTAATATGCACCTATAAAAGAAGAGGTAAGAAGAAAAAAGACGCACATAAATTCTAAAAATACAGTTTCTTATAGAAGACAAATGTTAGAAGAAGGAGAAACAAGTATTAGGAGTCATTCATTCCTTCCATTTCCTTTCTTATCTTCTTCTCCTTTAATAATTATTATCTCTTGCAATTGTAAAACCTCTATGACAATGACAGACTAAACCTTCTTTGTTAGAAACTTAGCAGCCAACTACTCTTGAAATAATTTTTCTACTTATCTATTTAATAATATTACATTTTCTTTATTCTTTCTTGTGTTTAATATCATTGTTTGTAATTTGATCACCCATTTGCATGGTAAGTTTTAGGGGTAGCGTTGGAAAATATTATTTTCTAATAGAACTGGAAATGGTATCTAAATAAAGTCATCACTAGGGAATGGTTGATATTTGTTTACCTTGTTATACATCTCTATTTTTAATAAAATTTATTATTTTAGCTCTGGAAAGGGATTTGAGAGAGAGAAAAAATAGATAAATTATGTTCTTTCATATAGGAGACCAAAGTTAGAGTATACTAGTAGATGCAAGTGTAAATTAAAATAATTATAAATAGAGAATAATTATTAACATTACATCAAAGAATAATTCTGGTAGACAAGTTCTCAATATTCTCATTTTTTAAATTTACTTCTACAGTCTTATTGAATTCTTTAATTTTTCTGTCTTTAATTAATCAATTTAAATTTTTGTTTAATTTTTTCTCTTGTTTGATTTAATTTGCTGCCAATATAAATTATTATTTTTCTACAACCTTTTTAAATCTTTTTCTTAATCAAATATCATCTACATAAGTACAAACAAAGTTCTTATGAATATAATACTCAGACTTCCATTTTAATTTTATTATTTGAGACGAATTAGTGCACTTGTTAATCCATCAACATTTATATTTCGGACAAATTTATGTTTGGATCAGAAACAACAAATTTAGTGTTTTTAAAGTAAAAGTAATTTTGATTTGTATATTTACAATAAAAACATGAAGTAAAAGTGCTTTTAATTGATACTTTCACAAATTTTATTTTATCAACAGACTTTTGGACAAAAAAAAAATCAAACATAAATCATGTTAATGATAGTAAACTTATTTTCATCAAACAACTTAAGTTTACAATATACTCTTGATTTAAACTTATTTTTGTAAACTTTAATCGTACTTAATAATTTACAAACAACATTTTGTTTTAAGTATAAACTTAATCAAAAAGACTTAAATACCCGCTTTCTTTATTTCTCTCTCTATTCTCACGTTCTGGTGAAGCATATAATTGATTTGGGTTAGTTTTCAATTTTAGTCTCACTTTTATTTTTTTAAAAAAAATATTAGATAAACCATAAGATACATAATAAATATAATAATAATTTAAAAATAAAATATTTTATTTATTACTAGTCATTATATAGTTAGTAGTTTTTTTATAAGTTAATTTTTTTATTAACAGATACTCAAATTTTACACTCGTGTCAAAAATCAATTTATACTTGATAATTATATACATACCTTTAGTAAAATAACCAAAAAATATGTATTTAATTAAATATATTTTTCATAAATAAGTATAATATAAGTTCGATAATTTTATAATATATGATAAATATAAATGTGTATAAATAATAAGAATATATATATATATATATATATATATATATATATATATATATTAATTGGTTTGGATTGAATTAAATTAGTTTTCAAAATCAAATCAGAAATCTCATTCAATCTAATAAAATAATTGACATTTTTAATTTTTTAGATTGTGTTTTTTGGGTTTTATTGAATTTAATTGGTTTATGAACACTCTTAAATATAGATTTAACTAGTACAATAATCGTGTTATTGCACGGATCACCTTGATTTTTATACATGTTTTAAAATTACTATATATAAATAAAAGATGTATTATCACATTATTGTAAATATTTTAAAATTACATATCTTTTGAATTTAAAATGCGGCTTAAATATATTTTATCAAAAATCTCTTTAAAATTGGTAATAAGGAAGTTCTTGTTAAATTTGTAGTGCAAACAATTTTCTCTTATTACATTGAGTGTTTTTTTTTCCTTCTTTTCTCTTTGGGAGATGAACCTAATCCCGTAATCCGTTTTTGAGTGTGTAAGATCGATTTCCATTTTTTTCCTGTTATATCCTAGGTGGTTTTAAAATTTAATTGGCTTATTAATTACATTACTACAAAAACAAGCTTTAACACCACTTATTCAACAACAGTTCTACCAAAATTATCGTTGTCCAAATGCAGTCACATTTTTATAAATAGTAGTAACATTTCAATGACAATTTTTAAAAAACGCCGTAAATTAACGATGATTTTTGGAAAATCATCGTTGAAATCGATAATTAGAAGACGATTTTAAAAAACTGTCTTTGAAAGTGAGGAGTTATGGCTTTTGAGTCTCGTGCTCTTTCAAAGTCCCACTTTGTCTCATTCGCACCCTCTTTGCGTCCTCTCTCACTTCGTCTCATTGGCACCCTAAAACGCGTCACTGTCGAAGCTAATTCAACCTATTCTATGATGTAATATTACTTTTTGCTATTTCTCAACTCATTTCATACTATACTTTAACTCCTAATTAAATAGATTCGCCATATATTATTGTGGGACTGGAATGTGATTCTTTTTAAGAGTGTGATTAAATGTTTCTCATCTTTATCAACTATCAATAATAAAATCTACACCTTTTATTTCCAACACACTTAGTAATCAATACAATTTTGATTGTAGTGTCCCACCAATAATGGATACATACTCGTACCCAATTACCAAAATGAATATAAGTTGTTATTTATTCTATAATAGATTTGTGTGACCTAGCAAAAGCATTGGATTCGCTTTCTTGCTTCTATATATTTCTGGCTTAGTTGTTGGTAACGTTAAGGCAGTCCAATAACAATATACACATTAAGTTAGAGAGCAATTTAGTGGTAAGATCAGAAAGTCAAGTCGTTTGTTTCAAAGCATCCTCGAACTTTTGGAGGCCGAGGATGCAGCCGAAGACTCCAACCATGTCAATGGGAACCAGAATTTCTCCCGTACAACGATAATCACTAACGGTGGCGGAAATTCAGGTGGCGACCGGAACAGGTCAAACACCCCAAACCGTTATGGCGTTTGCACCATAAATAACACTTGTACTTTCAGTGCCACTAGTGGCAATATCAACCGAGGCTTTATAAGGAGGATGTATTTGACTAATACTCCATCAGGAACTACTAGTATTATATACTATTAGTTAGTTAGTTAATCTACTATGTTATGCTGTATTACCAATAATAAAAGTGGAGCAATGGTTCTACTACCGGATGCTCTATAACAAATATACTGGTTTACTTTGGAGTGTTACGTAAACCTTAAAATGTTGTAATGGTGGTGGTTCATATACTAAGAGACCACTATAATAAATTGGAGTATATTGTTAAGAATAATAAAACTAATTGGAACAATTGTAACTCGATACATGATTGTATGATCAATACTGCTGAAAAAAAAAGAGTAGAAAAAGGTTAAGAATTAAAGTGAAGTTTAATATAGTTAAAGATCAATATTACAGTTATATATAATATCAAAATATTAAAGTGAGACTTTATCCGTACATGTAACACCTAAATTCACCAACACATATATTAGTCCAAGTAATTATAACGATCTTAATTAGTTTTTCTTAAGAAAATCTTAAACATGAGTTTTATATATGAAAAATAGGCGATGGAAGAACTTTATCCTCTTCTTAACTTGTTCACTAAATTTGACTCTTGAGGTTAATGAAGATTTAACGTGACCTTTGAATATTTTGAAAGTCTGACAAACCCACTCGATCTTTATATTAATTTTTTCAAGAGGTTCATTATTTAGTGAAGTTAAAATATTTTTGAGGTTCAATGCTACGTATAGAGTTATATAAAGAAAAATAAAAAACGTAAACTTACGTACAAGACACACCCTAGTAATAACAAAAAGGTTACGCGCGTATTGAAGCTTAGTGTTAAGTTAATTTCTACTTTTGAAGATGCATGCTTAGTTGGATATAATTTTACAACTTCAATCAAGGATTGATGCAATGCCGTAGCCATTAGTGTTTGGTTTCAATGATTCCATTCTGTTTATTCATTTTGAACGGCATATAGAAAAGCCAAGAGCCCTTTTTGTCATTTCAAATTCCACCTACTGGTCCTTCCTTTCATGGGCATCAGATTCTTCCATCTTTGCCACAGTGATGCCAGGCCACACACACATTGACCTCAAAAATTAAAATAATACATTATAGCAAAGGTTCTTTGAATTTATGATATTATGGGGGTTGTTAACCCGTACTCTTAAAACATTGGTTATAAGAAAGTGTAAAAAAAATTATATATATATATATATATATATATAATAATTTTTTACATCCCAATAATTTTTTTTAATTTCTTAATTAATCTCCTGAGGATACCTTAGCATTTTTTCTTTATAATATATTTGCACCATATAATTATATGTACGCATCAACATACACAGAGACTCATTCCACATACTAGTTATGGCTCCTATAACCTCTATATTTCACCAAACCAACCTTGTTGTGCAAACTTAACCACAGACTCGTACAAAAAAAGAAACAATGGGAACTGGTCACAGTACTCACACTAACCTTGGAAGCGAATGCACTTCCTATGATGCTGGTGCCACAGGCACCATAGCACGTTGGGGAGAATCTTTTGAAGTTTCCATGGGCAATAGCAAAGAAAACAATGATCACACAGAAGTTTGGGGTGTGAAATACAAACCAAGTCAGAAAAACTACACTTGTGGCTTTCACCTTAGGGCAAGCCGTGACAATAACAAAAGTGTTGAGAGCATATATTTCGGATTAGGCGATTTTTCCAACAACAAAACTGAATTTGCTTTGAAGATTACAAGAATCGGTCGCGATAGTCTCCGAGGAGGGATAACCGGCATCGACTCTTCCACCGCACCAATGTACTTCACAAGAGCAAAGCAAGATCACACAATAGAGACAACTATTGTTCCATATGGTTGTTCATTCAGAGATGGTCTTTTTGTTATGGAAATGAAGAAGAAGGTTAATGCTGAGAATGCTTATATGGTTACCATGGGACACTATTATGTTACCAAAGATGTTGGTCTTTCTGTTGAGGCCAAAATCCTTCGCAGTAAAAACTGTTTTGTTGTTCAAGTGGAGGGTCCTTTCAGCCACCCTGGTGATGAATTGCGTAAGGTTCTTGCGAAAACGCATCGAACTGGAATATGGTCGCGTAGTGCTTGTTCTCATTGTAATAACAATGGAACAAAGGCTAGCACTAGCAAAAAAAGTGGAGAATCCGATTCACCATTGAAAGCTCAACCAAGTCACCAGAAGGGACACGGTACTGTAGGTGAAATTGTTAGCCATGCTTTCTCGAGCAGTGTCAAGGAGCAATACAACAAAGGCCTTATCAATTCGAGTGGATACACTACTGGTTCTCTGAATAATTCTATCGTCTTTATTGATTGTAATTTTTAAATTCATCATATGGGAAATTACGTAATGTGGAAGTATTTTACTTTCCATATTCAATTGTTAAAATAAATGGTGGGAAATACTCACTCACTTGGTACTGTAAGTTATATACTTGCTAATTGATTGTTGGTGTTGATACAAACTCTTGGAACAGGGCTATGTTTGTAAACAAAGGGCATCGCAATTATAAACTGCATGATGTTGTTGCATCGTTACAGAGTACTTTTGATATCTCCATGTATTGATGATGTTTTCTTGTAAAACTTTTATATTTTTGCTGATGAACAAAAGTATGACCACCACAGAGTTTTTGCTAGCTTAACTCTTGTTTCTATGTTAATTAATAATTAGCCTAAATCTATATATACAAATAGACTGAGATAAGTGGCTCCAAGAATAATTCTTGAAGGAATTATTTTATTTAATAACTCTTGAAATAAGATAAGTTTGATGGTTAAGAGAAAAGTGAAAGAGAAAAAATATTACAGATTTAATCTTTTCTGCTAATAAAATTAACATTCTAACAAACTAATATTTGTCTATTAAAAAAACACTCTTGTAACATAGCCTATTTGAGAGACTCCAGTGTTTGTGCTCCATCCTTGACAAACTTTTCCACGTAGCCTATTTGGCCAGAAGTCACATACCTATTGTAGAAATCAACCATGAAGCCTATTTAACCTATTTTTGAAATACAATTTTATAACCTCTTTCATTAGGTATCTTAGTTTGTATATTATAAGTGATAAATTTTTATTTATATAATTAAGAAAGTGTTGAGGGAGGGGGCCTTGTCTGTCCCCTTTCCTATCCATCCCTCCCATTATATAGATAATGACAAAATAAAGATAGTTTGAAATGAGTGAGATTGAGAAATTTTTTGACTAATTAATTATAAAAACAGTATGTAGAATGTATATCCAAAAGAAAATATTGAAAATCTCTAAGACAATAAAAATAAGAGTTAATTAATTACAATAATCATTTCTATGGTTTGTTTTTATTATGCTCGTTACCATTTTTTCATTACATTTAAACTTATTTGTTAATTTCATAAAACTTCGAATAATAAAAAAAAAAGACATTCATTTATGAAAGAAAAAAAACAAAGACAAAAAAAATAGTGTTTAAACAATAATATGAATAATTTTACCAATGATCATTTTAATACTCAATTACTTGTAATTTTTGGGTTTACTTAATTGAATTTTAAATCTTGATTTAGCTTGTTAAATTATAGTATGAACTCTTTTACACATATGCACTTCTCAATAGTCATTTTAATGTAAAGCAATTACAAAGTTAAAAGGAATGAATAAGGATATTTTAGACAAAAAAATCACTAAAAATCATGTGTTTCTCATGTGACTAATAACTGCAAAATTTATGTTTAATTGATAGTCAAATCAGACAAGAATGGTTAGATTTTAAAAAAAAAATGAAGGTTTTACTATCATGAAGGTTTCCTGTTTTAAAAAAAATAATGAAGGTTTTAATATCATTTTAATTCTTAACCAACAGGATTCAAAAGAAGAAAAATTACAAGCACTTTAGAGGTAAATTAATGCAAAAACTTAAAGTAAAGCCTTAAAGAAGAAGTTGAAGTAAGAAAGCACATTCGCTTAGCGCATAAGACACGTCCAGCGCGACGCCTCGCTCAGCGGCCAGTCCAAGCTTAGCACGAAAAAGACCCACGAAGAAACCTAAAGGCATATGAAGTTCACACTAAGTGCGTGATCACCGCCATACTCACTGAGCGCAACTATCACGCTTAGCGCGAGATCGCTTGAATTTTAAGCTAAGTACAACTATAATAAGAGGAGCAAGCTAAGGAGAAAGACAAATCAAGACTCAAAACTCTCTACTGAATACACCCAAAGCTTGAGCATCTCAAATAAGGGAAACCCTCTCTAAAGTCATTTCTTCCCTCCTTATCCACCCTTCTTCTTCTTCTTTCATCTCCTTCAACCCCTGGAATATAAAGTCTTTCATGACAATGAAAGGCTACACCCTCATTATTGAGAGCCTAGCTAGCAGCCAAACTCTTGTAATGTAATTCTTTTTCTACTATTTATTGAATGTAATTTCAATTTTTATTGTTCTTTTTTGTGCTTATTGTTATTGATTGTGGTTCGATCATCTATACTCATGCATCTGTTTAGGATTTAAGCATTGGAAAATATTTATTTTCTAAAGAAATGGGAAAGGACATCTAAATGAATCATATCTAGGGATAAAAATGATATTTTTTAGCCTATATTTATGCATCTCTAAGCCTAATGTAGTTTATTTAATTTAATCTCTTAAGGGATTAAGGGGAAAAATTAGATCAATTAGGCTCTTTCACTTGAGGGCTCATGGTTAGAGTACCAATGTAGATCTAGGTAAAAATTGGGATAATATTATATAGAGAAAAATTATTAATATTACATCACGAATAGTTTGGTATGCTAGACTCTAACACAATTACATTCTGAATTAACCTTCGCATCAAAGTATTTGTTTTTCTTGTCTTCGCTAATTTTAATTTTTCTTGTCTTGCATAATCTTACTTTGGTTTTAATTTCCCTTTTCTTCAATTCTTTGCATAAAAATTGGGTATATGTCAATCCAATTACAAACAAAGTCTACATGGACTCGACACTTGGACTTTCGTTTTAAATTCACTACTTGTGATAATTTTGTGCACTTGTCAATGAGTTAACAGTGATATTTTCAAACAATCGTTTCTCATGTCTAAAACATCAAAGGGTAATCAGTAAAACAAAAAAAAAATCAATAATTAAGAATTTTTTTAGAATTAAGAAAAACAAAGAGTGTCCCATGATATAAAAGTAAATCACAATGTGATCATTATAATTTATGCTAAAAATAATGACACTAAAAATAACTTTCTGGAAAATAATATTCACATTATAAATTATATTTTATTAAATTAAAAAGGAAGTGAAACTAAACGAGACTTACATATCAAGTCGTGGAAGCAATAGCATTCATGCATGGGTATGCACTTAGTGGATTAATTCAATATAGCCGCCCTCAAAGATAAATCAAGCCAAAAGAGGGAGACATAAATTTGCTGAACATAATGACGCCTATTACTAGAGTCCCACAAGAAAAGAAATGTGGAGTACCATCCTTAAAATCCACAAAGACCTCAACTTTTAATGCATGATCGATCACTTTAAACAAAAGGTTTAAATGCTGGTGATGTGCCCCCACTAGGTTGGCAACAATCATATCACCTTCAATGACTAACATCTAATAATATATATATATATATATATATATATATATATATATATATAACTCAATTACTTAGTTTATTAAAATTTAATCAATATATAACAATATATTTATTTTAAATTTATTATTTTTTAAAATTATTCTTATTATTAATATTTTTTTAATAATTTATTAATATATTTTCTTTCATCTTTTAACAAATAGTATTTCTAATATAAAAAAATTAATGTAAAAATATTATAAATTAAATCTTATTAAAAAAATATTATTTTAAATTTGAATTTTATAAATAAGAATGAAGGGAATCATAGAAAAACAACAACGATTACTTATATATATATATATATATATATATATATATATATATATATATATATATATATATATATATATATATATTAATGATTTATGTAACCACGCTATATATAATATATTTTTTATATCTTTTGTGCTTATTATTAGTTTCAGTTACGAATGTTCAATTCTTCAAGTCCGTTCATATATACCGTGCAGCAGCCCCTAGCATCATTTAGAAAAGCTAATTGCATTTTTAATGGCTGCACTGAGAAACTACTTGATTCCTAATAATATCAAAAAAATTATTTATTTTATTACTCATTTTATTTATTTTGTGGGGTATGACAATGATATGTAACATCATTTATCGTTTATATATAACATTATAGTACATGCCATCAAGTTGAACATGTATTCAAGAAAATATTTTTTATATATAAAAAAAACACCATAGATTGATAGTTTTAGTACGTAACGTGGGCCCTTATTCCAAGGAGTTGATAGGATAGAGCTTTAAATTATGTTGAAAATATTACGCATACACTGTACATACTACATATTGATCATCTAGTTTGGTGGCACTCTTCCATATGCATGCATTAAAATGACTTGATTATTCTTATAATACGTGTACATAATTTTTTTTCAAGAATTATATTTTTATGGCTATTTTTACAACTAGAAATGAAAAGAGAAAAAAGTGTGAAATAAAAAACAATATGAATATATGAGATAAAAAATTTAAAAAAAAATATATGGGTAATAAGAATAATATAATTATTTTTCATTACTGTTATGTTATATCTTATTTTAAATTTTCTTCAATTGACATTTTTTGTAGTTTTCAGTTCATTAAGATTAGACAAAAAGTATAAAAATGATTTTTTTTTAGAGAAAAATAAAATAAGCCTTGTGTTAAGACTGTACAAATAAAATTTCAGACACTGTTTTTTACATGTATAATAAGTGAGAATATAATATAGACAAGTTAAAATTATAAATAAAAAATCACTAAAATATGTATTTTCCTCCAAAATATCTAAAGTTTATTTTTAATCCCTACAAAAATTGTGCGAGCTAAAAAGTGGCACGATATAATCTTGGGAGGACGAAAAATGAAAAAAAAACAACATATTTTAGTCTGGAAAATTAATATCACCAATGATTTTATACTTATATGTCCAGAACAAATAAATAATTAAAAAAAATGACTAACACAGTGTGACAAAGATATGTTCTATTTTTCTAAGCGATCGACAGTTATTTCAAATCTAAATTAGAAGAGAAGAATGGCAAGACCTTTCATGGTGGACAGATTGTAGAAGATGAGGATTATTGTTTGTTCAGTAGGTAAACATAGGAATTTATTGTCCCTTCGAAATGATATCATTTTTATAATCTTTATGGAATAAGTTCACAATTAAATAATCACATAATTGTTTTACGATGTCATTTTGAAACAACTTGCAAAGAAATAACAGATAAGACAGATGTCAACTTCATGATATTTAATATTTAATGTATATTAGAATTCAAATTTCTTGTAAGAAAATGTCAAGAAGCTGTATATACACCATATATATAAGAGGACTGCACAGGAATATTGAAGTGTGATCATCAATTAGGTGCCTAATAGAGGGCTAATCCTTCACTGATTTGTTTTGTGGTGCATTATTACATTTTGCACCATGCCTTCTCTCTTCGCTAGAAACCAGAGGTTCTCATTGGCTACTTTCCTGCTTCTGTTGGAACTATTGATAGGATACCTTCGCATGGCAGGTGGGTCTCTCTTTGATACTTTTGCATCCATTCCATTTATTAGCGCCATTGATCATAAGTTTGTTGGTACTGGTAGATATTAATATTACAACATATTTTATACCCATAAAAATAAAATACCATGCATTTTCAATCTGGACGTTCAAGAATTTCTTTTCTTCAAATGATCACTTTTCTTAAAGTGCCTTTTAAGTAGAGTTGTTAAGATTGACTCTCTTCTTCAATGGACCGCTCCAACGACCCATCAAGTCAGGTTGAGCGATTAAATAATAAACTCTGAAACATATTGGATTAATTTGACTCGATCAGATAGGACAGATCGAAACTAAAAATAAAAGACTCGAAAACTATCAAACATATTTCATTTGATATTATTTTATTATTTTTATTATTTCTTTGAAAATTTAAACAAAATTAAGTTTTAAAAGATAAAGCGAACAATTTGGTCTCATTTGTCTAGCCAATGGGCCCGGCAAGACCAACAAAAGTGCGATCCATGAAAGATTCGGACCAGCCCAGCTTAGCTCATATTTCACACTTTCATTCAGCCTCACTCGTTTTGATAGCTCTATTTTTAAGATCCAAGCTAACAAAAATAAATATTTAATCATTTGTTAAAATAAGCTTCACCAAATTTATTTAGTGTTATCTACCAATTTTCCTAATGTAAGTGATATATGCCTTAATTATAGCACATGGATTGTATATGGCCTGTAGACTCAAATTTAACTTAAGGTATAAAAAAACCTAAATGAGTATGCTCTCTAGTTTTTATTAACTAGTATTTTAAGTCCAATGGTTGAGTAGCATTGATATTTGAGTGACAACAAAGCTATTTTCCATTTCATTAGAGTTCATCATATTAGCTTAATTTGTGTTCCTTTTTGTTTGATACATAACATGCTAGTCATTAGAATTTATATTTGTGGTTCTTGTAGATGTTATGATTATCAAAATTTTAATCTCATAATTATTATTTAATCAGACACACCAAATGATATGGTTTCTATCTAATATTTATGATTGAACCCTAAAAAAACAAGAACAACATCAATTACGTCCAAAAACCATCTTAGAAGGGATAATATTCTAAGACGGTTATCTTATGTATAATTATTGTTAACAACCGAATTAGCGACCGAAATGAAGGATCAGTCGCTATTAAAGACCAAAATAGCGACCAAACAATTTATTGGCTAATTATAACCGAGTTCGAGAATGATTTTATTCTCGTGTCTAACTGTTGTCAGCGACCGAATTAGAAACCATGATAAAGGGTCGCTGAAAAATTCATTGGCTATTTCGGTGACTATATATCTATGAATACAAATGTATAGTAGCAACCGAAATAGACTTGAAGATAACAATCGAATTTTATTCAAAATTCGTTTGTTGTTATGATAGCGACATAACATTTTCGGTAGTTATAAGTATAAAAATATTTTTAGATTAGTGGCCGAATTTATTTTTTCTAAAAAATTAAGAAACTAAATTTTTAATTCATCATAAATCATAATAAATATATGATATACTTAAATGCATTTTTGCTTGAAAAGTATTAAAATTAATATTTTAGTAATATTTTTAAATTAATAAACCAATATTTACAATATTTTATAAATCATAATAAATATATAATATTTTTTAATTATATTATGATAATTTTTAATAAAAATAATAAACCAACATTTACATTATTTCATTAAGATAAATAAATCATGCTTGTCATTAACCTTTTAATTTGTGTTTTGTACAAAATAATTGCTTATTTTATATAATTTTTTACACATTTGAAGGTTAAATTCAAAATTTGTATATTTTAAGAACTAATTTGTCCGTGTCACAAATTTTTAAAGATGAAAATAAGTATTTATTTTATTATATATAATATTATTTAATTGTATGCATATAAAATAGTTTTCACAATCAATTAATAATAAAAAATCATTAATGGTGTAACTTAAAAGATAATTAATTAATTAATTACTATAAAAATCAACAAATCACTTATACATACGGTAGTTTGTACGATGATAATGTAAAAGTACAATTTTAAATTATTTTTTTTGTGCTATTCACTGTGTCAATTTTTTTTACAAATGTATTAAATTTTCTTAACTGTATTATATATATCCACTTCAGTTCGGTGGATATCGATTGATTAGTCGTATTCTTTGAACTTTGACATTTTGAAAGGGAGAACGGTTTTAATCATGGTCATCGGCTGCTTTCCATTGCTAGCCTCTCCCACTATTAGCTACAAGACATCGTATAGCTCGAAGGATATATATCTTCTAATTTGTTTATACATTTTCTTATCTTTTGTACTTATTAGTTTCTCTTACGCATGCATGTTCAATTATTCAAGTTCACAGTGCAGCAGCCACTAGCAATTAGCATCATTTAGATAAGCCACGTGGATTTTTAATGGCTGCCCTGAGAAGCAAGTTGATTAATAAAATGTCAATATTTTATATATTTAATCGTCATTTATTTCGTGGGGCACATGATAAATAATTCATGAGTAAATTATGTTAAGTATCATTCAAGTTTTGTAAAATTAATTACACAAACTCTCTCACTGATTTCATTTACGTATATTCTTACGTTAACTTCTCTTAATTTTTTAAAAACATTATTGAACTTTCTTATACATTACACTTCATTTGACCTTCTTTACATGGGAGATTACTGTAAATGTTAAAAATCAGAAGTGTTTATATAATTTCATAAATCTTTGAGAATAATTAATATAATTTACAATAATATGATTTGCATTACCGGAAAAATATATCATTTATATATATACACATTAATATAGTACATGCCACCCAAGTTGAACATGTGTTCATGGAAATCTTTTTTATATAAAAAAAAAATCTACATTTGATTCCTTTAGTAATGTGGGGCCATTACTGCCAAATAGATTATAGCTAGGAAAGGCCTTTAACTATGCTGAATATATTAAGCATACATTATCCATATTGAGCATCCTGCATCTACTTTCTAACACTATTGTAGGTGTGCATGCATTTACAATGAGTAGACTATTCTAATAATGCATTGCCCATGATTTTCCGTGAAAAATTTTGTTTTTATAACTATTTTTGCAACTAGAGAATAAATTAGAAAAAAAAAGAGAAAAGAAAAGTGTAACAAAAATCATATGGTAGAGAAAAAAAGTGTGTTAAAATGTGCAAAAAAAAACTAAAAAAATATTTCTTTTTTTCTGATTCATAAGTTCAATCGTTTAATATTATTTTGTTAGCATTAATTAAGTCCATCTTCTAAAATTTTCATCTAATAACTAACAAAAATGTACCAAAAATATGACATATCATTAATTTGCATAACTTACAAAAAAATGTTTATAGCATATAAGGAAAGCCAGTTGTTTTTTAAAATGTTTACTTAATATTTTATGTTTTAATCTCTTGAGCATTCATAACCAATCTAATGATTAATATTTATTTCTCTCACTCATATAAAAAGTATCCTCTCACTAAATATTATATATATATATATATATATATATATATATATATATATATATATATATGGGTTTACTAACATACTCTTATTAAAATATTTTAACAACTTACATCAAATTATTTGACCAAAAATTTAATTACTTCTTTTATAATAATAAATTTATTTAAGGATAATATGATAATTTAATGTTTATATTTTTAAAACTCATTTATTTCTTTCTCTTCTCCCTAAATATTTTTGAAAGAGAATGAGTGGAGGAAAAGTAAATGAATTTTAAAAATATAAACATTAAATTACCAAGTTTTAAAAATATAAATATTAAACTATCATATTATTCCTAAATAAATTTATTATCACAAAAAGTAATTGAGTTTTTAGTTTAAATAATTTAGTGTAGGTTACTAAAATACTCTAACACCAGAGTATAATTAAAAGAGAGAGAAAAAGGAGGGAGATAATTCTTCCAAATTTGGCAATTGGCAAAGACTTTTCATGGTAAACATAGAGCTAGAC
>NC_038245.2:3970538-4126465 GCF_000004515.6 Glycine max
TTGTAAACCTAATAGCATTTCATAAGAACTTGAATTTAACCTTCATGTTAGCAATCATTTTAAAAATAAAAATAAAAAACAAAAGACGTAGCTAAAACTTGGTGTCACTTGTTGTCAATTTTTTAAAAAATTAAAAATTAATACTACCACGCCGATCGTGTTAAGTGCCTCATAGAGTGCAACCTTACATGAACACTAATCTAATTTAGTTTCCAAAAACCCAAAATTACCAATTTAATTTCCAAAATTACGATGACAAGCCATGATCGTTATAATTTCAGTAGTTAAATTTATAAGTGATATTTCCTGTCCTAATTTGATGTATTGTTCGAATTCAGAGACTTATAAATTTTCACCCAAAATAACTTTGCATTGCCACATAACCCCCCGGGCTATAATTTTGAGTTTTGCATGGGAAAAAAAAAACTTATTGAGTATAATCTCATTTCGTCACGCCTTAGTGTGAAACATCCAAATATCCAGAGATGTGAAAGTATAGATCCATTCTCTCGGCATTATCACAGAAAGCATTCACCGGAAGAACATAGAAAAGTCGACCATGACGACATGCACAATCTTGAAATCCTTGAGATACCCATTCACTTGATGGTTTTGAAGACGACAATCAAACTACAATTTAACTGAAACTAGGGTTACACGATTTCTATTTCCTTTATGGGGGTTGGGTGAAATAATTAACACAGGCATCAACTAAGTTGTCATCATATGGAACTGCAGCAATCAAAATGAAAAGGAAGTGAAGGTACCAGTGAGCTGGTCCTACTTATGGAATTCATTACAACTTCTCCAGGGGCACACATCTACAGTAGTAATCCATACCTGGATATGGAGGCAAAATGTACAAGCACTCGCAGACCCTCCTTCCAAGGAAACTATGGAGAAACTGATAATTTGCATGTTCAAATATGATGCTCTTGTTTTGCTGTTTGTGGCAACTGCAGTAACCACCACTTTAGCAAAATCGTCAAGACCACATCACGCCAAGTACCTGAACAAATTTGCATTATCTTTGTCTCTCTCCAAGTAGTCTCGAGAGATCAAATCTTCAATCCGCTTCTTAATTGCCTTGACATCAGGCTGTGCAAATGCAAATTCATTATTCCATATCAAATATTCAGGATTTTGAGCATCGGGTACAAACAGAGTGAATTATGGGGTGGAATACAAACCTTGAACATGCGACCTAACTGCTCAACACACTCCATTACTAACTGTTGGTAATTTAACACCTTTCGACTCTTCATAATACGCACAATTGAGGCATCAATGGCATATCTTCTGTCTTTGTCAACATCCTCAATTACTTTTTTCTTCTCATCAACAGGAGGAAGAGGAATCTGCATGATGAATTACATGTTAGTCTCACTCAAAAGTCAGTAAACTGAATAGAAAAATCAAGATAAGTACACAATTAGACAACATTTTTAAAGATAACTGCACCTTGATTCTCCTCATTTTGTCTGTAAATTTTGAATTAAATTCAAAATAGTCGGTAGAAGATATTGTTTTCGTGCTCGGTTCCTTGTTAAGAATCTTGTACTTGGCACATGACAAGGAGTGGAGCAGTCTAATAACATCGTCATCAGATAAGTTTAACTGAGACATTATCTCCGAATAACTCAGTCTATCTGAGGAATTAAATAGAAGCAATGCCGAAGCCTATCAAAAAGCAAGAAACAACATTGGGTAAGTAGAAAGAAATCTATACAAATATCTGTAGACGTACAAAATGAACAATTAAGCAATGACGATATAAAAATACACTTCAACATATAAGAACAGTATCAAAAATAACCTGGTAAGTTGTTACAATCAGCTCCACAGTTTTTGGATCGAATTTCCCACTAATGTTGCAGGTTCCCAAGGAATAAATCCAAGTAAGTTTCCTGTGCTTAGTTTTTGTTTGATAAAATTCCTTGAAAACTTCAACACATCTAACCTAAAATATGTAAGAGGTGTTAATCGTAAACCAAATTGAACTAATCTAGTTAAGTTGAATTAAAAACACTGGGCCAATAAATTCTGAACAGTTATTATCAACAACCAAATACCATTTCTGCTGGAAGATTGAGGTCAAAAGATTTGTAACTGGGCCAGAAGCCAGTCGTCAAAACTGTAACTGTCAAGTCTATTCCAGGGTCTGCATTAGGATTATTGCTTAAATACTCCTCAAAGCTTGTTTGATTCTCCTTTGCCAATGTCAAATCTGTAACCTGGTTAAAGCCACACAACCAAATGAGTTTTCTTTTGTCATTCTACTTATGTAATTGAATATAGTATACCAGCTCCATCTACAAAGACTTGAAAAGACTAACCATTCCTTCCATCTTCGAGGTAAATTGACCACCACATTGTTGCTTCAGTTTTGTCAAAATACTTCTCTCATGATCATCATTGGCACTCTTGTCAAAAAGGAGCCTTCGAGCAAGCTTCTTCCTACAAGCAATCACACAAGCACATGTTTGACTATTCTTTTACAAGCATCTTACAGTAGAGGAAAAAAGGTAATGATGACACCCAAGTTAGCCACAGAAAACAGAACTTCAATGACGCCACCGTATCATCAATCATGTCACAAAGATGCAACAAAGTTTTGTTTATCATAAAAATAATACAATGAGAACTGTAAGGCATGAAAAGCAATCAAATCCCAAAACACCAAAACCAAAGAGGATATTGTCTGGCATCCATACTATTAATTTATAGAACAAGAAGACATTTTTTATCTTCAGTTCTTGTCCCAAAAACTACAAAATGTTTGAAAGATAAGCTAATATAAAGGTATATGGTTGTAAAGGTAACTATAGAAGTAAAATTTCCAAATAGTTGCAATCCACTCTCTTCATTTTCCATATACCACCCCACTACTATCTATAAGTTTCCATCTTAACTATATTTTTATCTAGAGTTTTTCACAAAAAAAATAATCAGCCGCTTTTCTGTTACATGCAAGAAGAAATAATAAAAAGCTTTGGGACAACATCAAGTTTGGTTCTTAAAAACAATTCAGAAGTAAAATAGCAAACAACTTGAGAAACATTTCCAAAATGATCATTTTTCTATTCTAAGCTGTTTTACCTATAAAATTCAGCAAACAAATCTTTGTCGCTAATATAGGCAAGCAACTTGACAACCTGCAAATGAAACAGAAGAAATCTCAATCTCAAAACCACAGGCATCATGTTTATTAAAGTATATGGTACACATTGACTGATGTATTGCAGACCTTTTCAAGAGTTTCTTCAATTGCTTCATCACTCAATTTTTCACTTCCTCCTTTCTTAAGAATATTGTCACAGAAAGTGGCAAGCAGTTCTGCACTTGAGCTTCCAGCAACACCCTTGTTGCAAAAGATCTCAAAAGCCTCCTTAAGAGCCTATAGGATAAAAACTTTTTAGATAACATATTAATTCAACGTAACAATTTCAAAGTTATTTTATGATCATAACCTTGTGGAAAAGTGTATGATTTTGGAAACAATCATTCACATATGCCAGGTACTTGTCATGCAGCTCAATCACCTTCCGAACAAAAACCTGAAAAAAAGAGATCAATTTCAGTGTTCAAAAATGAACAAAACAACAGTTATACTATACAATTAGAAAACTAGGAGATTACCTGCTCTTGTAAACCAACAATATCCTTTTTCTCCGCCTGTAGACAATTTCATTTAAAGGGTAACAGAAGGGTCAATACTGAGACTTAGGATTTAAAAATCAAGCATATCACTCTTTTCAAGATGATTGCCAGAGAGGACAACCCTACCAACAAAAAATAAAGAAAACTACACAACAAATAAGGAATAATACCTTCTTGGTACTCACTGCATCTTCAGCCAACTTCACTAATGCCATGCCTTCAGCGGTCACATGCTGTGTTGTGGAACGCGAGAAACCATATTATAAAAAAAAACATCAACAGCAAAAGGAGAAAAGGACAAGACCTCAATTTTAGCTGATATACAGAAGGGAAGAAAATAGTAAATCTAGGTTCCATATCACAACCTGCTTAAATATACTGGAAACAGGATCTAAACCTCGGGGTATTTTAGAAAAGAGCCTGAACATCCTTGACAAGTCTTCAACCTAACCATTAAAAAAAACCATGAGATTATGATAAATTAAAATAGTGGGATAATTTCAAAATACTTATGAATATCATGAGTAGGAGAAGTTTAAATTGACCTTGTCATCTCTTAGTAATGCATGACATCCAGAATGCTCCTTTTCAAGGAGTTGGTTTGCATATACAGATAACAGTTCATGTTGAACTTTCTAAAATAGAAAACAGACAGAAGAGTTCAGAAACTAAAAAATGGAAGCATAAAAAATCATCATAAACATAAATAATTGTTTTCTTCAAGTTGCCAAACATTACTCCATTCAACACAGTAGAAGACCAAATAGCAGAAATAAGGGCAAACCACACCTCTAATAACTTTGGCTCACTGCTAGAGTGCAAATAATGGGCAACCCTATCTTTCTCCCGTTTTAAGCACTCCTCAGCCTGTAATGAAAGACACAATATCAAACAGAAGCCATACAAATACAATATTGTAAATGAATAAACCAATTAATGTAATCACCACAAAGAAATAATACCTTGAGCATATAGTCAGGACAAGAATCTTCTAGGATCCAGTTTGAAGCTTTTCGAGAATAATAAGCAGAAGTGTCTTTGAGCATGGCAGCTTCAAAGTCATTCTCATAGTGATCCATTTGCCCCATTCCAATTTCAACAAATATATCTAATACATTCTTCAATAAAGCTCGGTCAATCTGCTCTCCTTCACGTTCTTGATCAATCTTTGAACAAAAAAGATAGGTTAATAATTAATCTACATTTTTAAACATTGAAATTCTAGTATAAAAGAAAGGAAAAACATACAAGGGAAATCACTGCATCTCTCACTTTCCCGTTTAGTTCCTTGTAAACCTGGAAATATAAAACCCATACATTTATCTTGTAATGAAGCGGCAATAAAATGAAACAAAAACATATGAAAGCAATCTGGTTAGCAGTAACACAACAAATCTAGTATGTATTTATGAGTTCTGACATGAACAAGAATAACTATTAAAAAAAATTGACATAGCATTATCTATGGTTCAGCTGTAAATTTGTAATACTACACCATTTAAGGTATATAGTAAAATTACCAAATCACGGAAGCAAGTCAACCCAACTTCATTAAGTGGCGGAAGTGACCTTCGAGCAATAAAGTAGCGGTCCAAGTAGTGAAAGAAACGAGAAAGCCACCTAACCATAATTTTATGGTTTGCCCACCTTTTTACAAGTTCTCTTAACATAAATTCATCATGCTTCTCTCTCAAAGATGGTAATACCTGGACCAAAAAAGTGATACTAATTTATGAAAAGTTGAGAACAAAACTATTAACAGTAAAAGATAAAACTGTAAAAAAATAGAAAACAGACTTTTAAAAATTTAGTGACTAAAATTTACTAGAAATTAAATGTCACATGACAACTCCCCCAATCCAAAAAAAGAAATCAATTCATCATGGAATATGTCAGCTATCAGAATTGTTGATTTTGAAAGTGTCAAGTGTCAACCAGATATTGCTTTTAGGGTGTTAAAAAAAGGGTATCTTTATAAGACAAAAGACCAATCAAACTTTGGGATTAGGCTTTTTAAAGTGAGAGATTCACATAAGAGGAAAAAGTGATGAGTTATAAGCACTAAATTGAAAAATTAGTGGTTGATATTGTAATGAAAATGCATGCAGATGTATAGCAAACTATGAAAAATGAAGTTGTTTAAAATACCCTTGATTTTATTTTTTTCAAAAACAGATATAATTCCTTACCTTTACTTTTACAGTGAATTGCTCACTTTTACAGAAGTCAAATCCCCAACTTGCTCATCTCCCTCAGTCTAAATCTGATACCATTGTCGGTGGATCTGACTCTAAGCCTGCCCACCAGTGCAACTACCTACCACTTATTATTCTTTAGAAAATAAGTCCTTTTTTTATCAGCAAAAATATGTAATATATATATATATATCAGTAGTACAACTGTACAAGTAGTACTAATATTAGGACATCCCAGTATGCATGTTATCTATGTAAGATTATGGTATGGAAATATGCTTAAGATATTAGAATACCATAAACCCCATCCCTGGGTACACTGGAATACCCATTACAAAAGAGTATCTATGGTCTAATCCCTCCCTTGTACAAGAATCCAGATTTAATATTACTGGCCTAAAAGTGGAATGGCAGCTCAAAATTGTTATCTAAATATCTAAGCCGCATCTAGCAAAAGAAAATAGCATCCTTAATCAATTCTGTCCATTAAAATCCTTATTTGAGAATACATTTTTGTTTCTGTGATTCCAAATCCACCATCTGTTTTGGACTATTCCTGATGCCTTGCAGTAAGAATGTTGTAAAAAGTGTTCCTTGGGTGATGCAGGGAACACAGTTACAACTTCTGTCCATGCAAGGCTCTCCCACCATAAAGGCATAATTCTTTGGCAACCAAAAAATGTGTGGGACGCTTCCTCCTCCTGACTCAAACAAAACGGGCAGTTGTAATCATCTAGCTGCACATTCCTTCTCCTTAGGTTTGCTCTTGTTGGTAGTTTATCCCTCACCAACCTCCAAACAAAGTGTGCTACCTTGCTTGGAATTTTCATTTTCCAGATAAGTGTGAATGCCCTGTCTTCTTTCTCATCCGACACAACTTCACTAAGCAAACGATATTCACTTCCCACTGAGTACACAACCCACTCACATCCCTCTTCCAAATCCATTTGTCTTGTTGGTTAGGCTGAACCCTAAACTCTTCAATATCCTCAATAAAGCTAACTACTAGTTTCATCTCCCCTTCCAACATCATTCTCCACCACTCAAAATTCCATTCCGACAATTCTCCCACCTCAACGCCCATCTGTTGAATATTGTGATGTTGTTGTTGAGATATGCAATATAGTCTTTGGTACTTCTCCATCGAAGATAACCCTTCCTCCCTCCACCTATCTTCCCAAAACTTCACTCGCAACCCACATCCTATTTTCCACTTCACACATTCATTGAGCCACCCACCTTCCTCCTCCGAACCCCACACAAAACACAAGTCCCTCCACCATATTTACTCATTGTGGTTCCTTCTTGCCTCATCTAGGTTTCACCATCCCCCATACTTCGACTCCAAAACCTTGTCCCAAAGAAACGATTGTTGGAGAGGCACCAGCTTATCCACCACCTTAGGTACCCTGACAAAGGAAAAGAAAAAAATAGGTATTGAGTTAAGGATTGACTTTATCAAAGTCACCCTTTCCCCAAAAGATAAGTTTCTCTGTTTCCACTCACACTTATAGAGGTAATCGAATCCCATATCTCACTATGCCTTGGGTTTGCCCCAATGATTCCTTGGTAAGAAAAAGGCAATGACAAGAATCTATAGATAAGGTATCCCGCGACGGACCTGACCCACTGATCTGATCTCCCAAATGCCCCAAAACTGCTCTTAGCGAAATTTATTTTCAAATCCGACACCAACTCAAAGCTCCTTAGCATTGCTTTGATTGCCTTCACATTGGGCATGGTTGCTTCACCAAAAAATATCGTGTCGTCAGCATATTGGAGTATGTTGATTTCCACCCCATCTCTACCTGCCAGGAAGCCTTTGAACAAATTTTTCTTATGTGCCTCCCTCATCAAACCTGTTAGACCTTCAGCAACAATGTTGAATAAAAAAGGGGCTAGTGGATCCCCCTACCTGAGTCCTCTTTGAGGAGAGAACTCGTCAGTGGGAAATCCATTCACCAGGGCTGAGACAAAAGAAAACTTCAAACACCCATCAATCCATATCACATTTCTCGCAAAACCACATCCGCCTCAGCATATAGATGAGGAAATCTCAGCATACAGAATCATATGTTTCTCATAGTCAACTTTAAATACTAGACAGCTTTTCCTCCCCCTTTTTGCTTCATCAGAAACCTCATTAGCAATCACCACAATGTGCAAAAGATGTCTCCCCTCTATAAAGGCGCTTTGCCATTCATCAATAATGGTAGCCATGACCTTTTTTAGTCTTTTAGTTAGGATTTTCGCAACAATCTTGTAAATACAGCCTATCAGAGAAATAGCTATATAATCATTTAAATTTTGTGGATCCTGAACCTTTGGAATCAAAGCCAAGAAGGATGCTTTACTGCCTTTCGGAAAGTGTCCATTTGCATGAAATTCGTCCAAGAAACGCAAGACATCCATTTTCATTACATCCCAGAATTCCTTAATGAACTTAAAATTTAGTCCATCAAGTCCTGGACTCTTGGAACTCCCACAATCCCACACCGCTGCCCTTACCTCATCCTCCTCAAATCTGGCCACCAATTTTGCATTTGCCTCCTGATTAATGATCTTGAATTCTACACCATCCAGCCTTGGTCTCTCAAACGATGATTCTTCAAACCTTCTCATAAAGAATTGTTTAACTTTCTCCCTTACTCTATTCGACTCCTCTACCCAACACCTGCCAATAAAAATCCCCCTCAACATGTTTTTGTGGTGTTTCCAATTGATAGTCATATGGTAGAATCTAGAATTGCAATCCCCCTCCTTTAACCACTTTATTCTTGTTTTTTTCCACATAAAGGATTCTTTTGAGTGCGCTACCACCCACACTTCTTCCTGCAGCTCCTTCCTCAACCTGATTTCCTCCTCAATTAGGTCTCTATCCTCCCCTTTCTTTTCTAGCTCATTGAGTTTTTGCTCTGCCCTCTTTAGCTTTGGCTGAATATCCCCAAACTATTCTTTGTTCCACACTTAATCTCTATTACAGCAACTTCAATTTTTCTTTTAATACAAAACCTCCCCACCCTTGTACTGAGTTGTCTCCAACAACCCCGAACTATCTTCCTAAACGATTTAACTTGAAACCAGCAGTCTAGAGTCTTTAAAGGCTTCAGGCCCCAGTTAGCAATGATTGATTTCAGCAGGATTGGACAATGGTCTGAATAACTGCTATACAATATGAATTGAGTACTTCCACTCCATTTAGAAAATACCTCTTGTCCCTTTATTGTCTATGTTATGTTCTTTGTTTCGAGCTGCCTCCTTCACTTCCAAAACATTCACTCTTTGTTTCTATTTAAAAGTCAAAACTATTGTTATCTAGTCACATTGGGGTTTGAATGTTCCAGAACATGATTTTATCTCTGAAAACCACCTAATTGAGGATACACATTTTCCTAAAAGGAAGAGAAGATGTCACTGGTATCATGCCCTACTGTTTCTGGAATCTTGTGTTGCACACTGCACAATGAAAACAAATTACATTGTGCTCATCACTAAATCTATGCACTGCCTAGCAAAGTTTGCTAATGCTCTTACTTTGGGTCTCCATGTTTGGGATGAATCTAAAGCAACTTATAATAAGCTTCTTTAGCAGGAACTTATAGGGGCTTCTTTCCCCTGTAGGATGTGTTTGTAGCTGGGCCTTGCCCTCCTATTCAGCCACCCCACCCCACCCCCACCCCCCACCCCCACAAAAAAAAAAAAAAAAGAAGATAAGGCCAAGAATATTAAACATGACTAAATGACACTGGTAGTTTAACCAAGTATGCCCCAGAAGGAAATTATCAAACCCAGTTATCACTAAATCACGTACCCAAAAGAAAAATTCAAATTTATCAATCGGATAATCATATCATATCAATAATTGCAATAACTCACCGTTGATACGATGTACTCTTCAAATGATTCCCTGTACTTGTCATACAGTTGTTGGGAATAGTCATGAGGAGGCTTCTGAGTGCACATATTGTATATGGTCCTGCAATACAATGTAAAGAGAACCAACTTACAAAAGGAAACATCCATTCAAATCAAGCAAAACAAATTTACTTGGGACACATAAAACACTCAGTGCAGCAGTGTTTGGATTATCTAATTTTGAGGTCAAAAAGGCTTTTAACAAAAAGAATCCTAAGAAAGATTTAAAAAAGTAAAGTCAATCAAACATGCACTTAGTACTGAACAAAGAATCACAGAGAGATAGATACGTGTAGAGCATCATATAGTCCTCCGAGCTGAACTGAGGCTCGGGAAGCCCTTCTAGAATGTTCTTCAGCTTCAAAATGCCCTTCTGCATAAAATCCCATCCTTGATCTAGGTCAATAGTCTTGCGCTCACTCATGGACATGCCGGCAAAACTAAACTCCAAGCTTCGACCCCAAAATCTGCAACCAAATATTCATAAACCCTCGTCAGAAAGAAAAAATCCCCAAACCTCAACCAAAAAACACTAAAAAAATTCCAAATTCAAACCAAAAACAATTTCAGCTCTCGTAAAAGGAAATCACAATAAGCAGCAACAATTCCCCCTGAACTAAAACCTAAACCTGTTCCCAAACAAGGTAAATTTCAAAATCATTCGCAGATTTCCCCAATCCTATTTCACGCAAACAACGCAATCCATTCTCAGCATCCGAATTGTGAAATCCGCGGATGACGAATCGAAGCGACGTTGCGGCGGTGGGAAAATAGGAGCAGAGAAAGATCGAGGAAGCAAGATTGAGAGGAGAAGAAAGGGCGTTTTACCGTGAAGAGAAGAGAAACCACAGACGCGCTTTGGTGAACGAATCGAAACCCTAGAAAAGGTCGAAGAAGAGGAAAATCGAGAAGGAAGAAGAAGATTATGTGCGAGTTCTGAACGACAACACAAAACCAAGAGAAAGGAAATCAAGAACCAAAAAAATTGATTATGCACCGAGTTGTATTATAGGTCCATTAAAGAAAAAAAACAAATCTATTTTACACTATATAATATAATAAGGTGGATTTTTTATTAGTCTAATAAAGGTAAATTTGTTAAAATTTATTTTTTGATAAAATAAATATTTTTTATTTTTTTATTTGTCTAAATTGCGTTTATTTAAAAAATATATTTTTTATCTGCATATTAAAAAATCTTTTTTAAAAATATTTATTTTAAAATTTAAACAAACAGCTCATTATTATTTGATTTATTTCTTTTTTCTATCTTTTATGAACTTGCTCATAATTACTACTGTTTTAACTTTTTATTAGTAATAAATTAGTACATGTTTATTTTTTATAATTAAAATTAAAATTTATGCTAAATTAAATATTCTGAATATATAAAATATATCCTAGAGTTTTAGATAGGATAAATAATTAAAATAGTTATATAAAATCATGTTTTAAGTATCTATAAAATAAAATTAAAAATTGAAATTCAATTTAAAGATAAATATAAAAATAATAGATTGAAAATGATGGGTGATTAAGAAAATAAAGATAAAAGGATGATAGTTTAAGATTGTTAAAAGGGAGAAAAAAATGATTAATTACGGGAATGATATATGGGAAATATTTAAGATTTCTATTTGAGAGAGTCGGTGAAAGAGAGGCTCATTTTTTCAAATTTTTTAATATAAGGAGACATTTTGTATAAGTTAAAATTAAAGATTTTTAGCATTATGAACAGACATGTTTGTTTTTCATTTAAAAAAAACAAGAACATTTTCAAGAAACATGTTTTTGAATCAAATATGGGATCTTTACAAAAACTGCATGCCATAATCTTTATGAAAAAATCAAAACCATAAATGCTTCATGCATTGAATTTTTTATTTTTGAGATAATCATGCATTGAATTTTTTATTTTTGAGATAATCATGCATTGAATATTACATTTGCCATTAATGAACTTTTTTTTGAAATAGTATACTTTTTTAAAAATTTTAAGATTTTATGCATTACCTTCGTGATTGGTTTTTATTTAAATTGAAATTTTTTTTGTTTATACGTATTTTTTATTAGAAATAATTTTGTTCGAGTAAGTAGGATAAATATTTTTTTTCTATGTAATCTTTCAATCCACAAAATTAAAGAAAATACTCTTAACTTATCTACCTTATGGTTCTGTATCGAAAGTTTTTCCATAGTTTTCTTATCTAATTATATATTGAGATTAAATTTATAATTTATAAAAAAATATTATTTGAAATATTGGGTATATGTATGTATCTTAAATAACTTATTCAAAACATATGCTTTTTTATCTAAGAAAGCATAAGCTTTTATTGCAACAACAAGATTATTTTGGCTTAAATTTAAGAAATCTCCACTTACATCTACATCATTTTAATTAGTTGAGTAAAAAATTAGGTGAAGGCCGAATTCGTTTTTTAAAAAACAAAAAGTAGACGCTAACTTAGAAGTTAGATAGATAGTATGGAATTGTTGTTGAAATGTTTTTTCTTTATTAAATAAAACATTTTACCCCAAATTTTGATATCCAAGTCCACTTTCCTTTTTATTCCTCATTTTTTTTGTCCAACACCAATAAAATTTGGTCTTAGTTGTTTTGTGTACAGTTTTTACTGGTTTTATAATGTTTAATATTAGCATATTTAGTATTCAAATAAAAGAAAGTACAATTATTTTTTCCATTTCATTCCTATCCCATTTTCTTCTTATTTTCCCGATATTTTTCATTATATTGTCTGTTACATCTTTTACTTTCCCCCGTGATTTTTTTATCTCTCTTCTTTCAATTTACACACTCCAAAAAAAGGAGTATAAGTTGAACATTTTCCTTTGCATACAATGGGTCAATACGTTATATAAGATATGTGTTATAATTTATCTATAAATAAATAAAATGGCATATCAAAGTGGTTATCATGGCTTAAGTTGGGACTTACTCTTTTCGTCTCGTCGTCTCTGGTTATAAAATTCTTTTAAAAAAATTATTTGTTTTTTTATAAAATTATTTTCTAATTTTTAGATATATTAATTATATTTTCTCTACATATTCTCACTTAATTATTATCTTTCCAAATGTTAATGGAAAATAATTAAGTGGATAGAGAAATAAAAAATAATAATTTTGGAATGATAGACAAATTTAGAGTAATAAATTAAATTAACTACTTAAGGAAGGCAAATTAATTAAAAGAGTGTTGTAATTAAAAATAGAAAGAAAAAAAGTAACACTTAAATCATTATTAATTTAAGTCTTTTTCACACCTTACATTAAATATTCTTTAAAAAATGATAAGTAAATACTCTTAGCAAAATGACCAAAAGACAAAATATTCATTATATATACAATTAGACAATTATTCTATCTCGGTATCACTTTTTAGATTATTAGACATAGTTTATTTTAAATATGATATCAAAGTCTCATAGATTCTTGTGTTGACTATAATTAATTTTTATGTTAAGTCACTCATAATAAACATGTAGTTTTACAATTTTATGTCTCAGTGTTTAATTCTAGGCATAAGTTACAGATGTTAAGACATCACATTAATTATGAATATAGGTATAATTTCTATAAGGTAAAAAAATGTTCTCCATAAATTAGAAACTATGTTAAGTATAATTTTTAAGAAAATAACTCTATAAGATAACAAATTTATGTTCCACCCACATGGGCATATAATGTAAGAGGTTAAATTATTGATTATATGATACCTTAACTTTATTTTAGGTCGTAAATTAGTTTAAGTATTACAAGTGGCAAAAGCACGTTCGTACGTAGTTTAAAATGCGCAGAAGCTATGGTGATTAGCTTCTCGTTCTCGTGAATCGATTTTGTAGAAACAGGAAAACAAATATGTTATTAGTGATTTCGTTAGGCAATTTTCTTGGGGGAAGGTTTTTGTTCCTTAATAAGTTAATATAGATTATAAGTCAACTCTAAAAAGCTTATTGGTATTAGCATAGTATATTAAAGTTGTATTATGTTGGTCTGAGCGAAAAACAAAAAAAAATATTATAGTAAATGATTGCAATGTAAAGAAAAAATTGTAAACATTGAATTTAAAAGAAAGGGTGTAAACAACTGAAATGTAAATAAAGCCATAAAAGAAAATGAATGATTGGAAAAATATATTGGTCAGGGACCTATTTTAAATATGAATTTCTAATATAGATACTTTCCATTTGAAGCGCGAAAACTAGCACACTTTCCTTAAGTCATAAAAACTCACATTTTATTTCAGCTGATTAAAAAAAAATAAAAGCTCACAAACAATTTGTGCAACCATTCCACCGATACAACTAATTTGGCCCAAAAATTAAAATGTATAAAGTCTTACATGATTCAACACTCTTACTTGTGTACCAAGATGTAAATTGATCCAATTAATTTTAGTGTCAATAAATAAATAAATAAATATATATATATATATTAAGTTGAAAAAGATATTTTTGTTAATTTTTAATTTTTTTAATTGTCTAAAAAAATTCATTTGGATATTTGATGAATAAGTTTTTTTCAGTATTTTTTCAAATACTACTTGAAGTAATATTTTTTAAAAATATTAATTTTTAACTTTTTATATGTTTTTATCTTTAATATATTTATCAAATTTTTTTTCTTATCATTTTAGATGAATTATGATTTTATCATTTTTCAATAATTTTATATTTTTTAATTATTTTAATAATTAATTTTATCAAACACTTATAATTTAATAAAATAACTTTTTAACTTTCGACTATTATTTGTCAACTATTTTTCAGTTTTGAGCTAACTTTCGAGTTAGTCTTATCAAATATAATCATACTTTAATCCAAATTTCCTAGCATGAGTTTAATAATATGCTTGACAACCCCTTTAATTTTTTTAACTTGTTTATGTTATTAATTATTATTTGCGTTAATAAAATTATTTGCTTTGTGAAAATAAAAATTATTTTGATAATTAGATAATTATTCAATATTATTTTGATAACTAACTTATAGAAATAAGTTACTTGAGGTATCGTGTGAAAAATAAGTTTGTATAGATGTGTATCAAATAAATTTATTTTGGTCAAAATAACTTATAAGATAGTCAAAGAGCTTATAGGGTGATCAAAATCCTTATCAAACATAGAGCAATGATTGTTATACCCATTTATTAATTTTTCAATCAAATATTGGATCTTTACAAAATCGCAATTTCTTAATACTTGTGGAAAAAAAAATCTAAATCATAAATGCTTCATGCATCGAATCTAACATTTGCCATTAATAAATTCTTACTTTTTTGGAAAAAAAAAATATTTTATTGTAAACTTTAATATTTTATCTAGCATTTTTATGATTTGATTTTTATTTAAAAAATGAGCATTGATGAATAATTTTTTTTTGCTTTTTTGTTCACAATCTTTCATTCCAAGGAAGATGCACTTAATTTATCCACTTTATAGTTCTTTATTGAAACTTTTTTCCATATATAGGCTTCTTGTACGCATTAAAGCCTTAATTATATGTTGAGAATAAATTTGTAAGAATTTTTTTAGATGTGTATTATAGATTATAGATGTGTTATAATTTATCTAAAATTAAAAAAAAAAGTTTATTTTTTAGAAAAATAACAAATCAAATTAGTTACAATGGTTTAAGTCGGGACTTAACACACACAAGTTTTATCAACTCTAATCATTATTGATCTATGTCTTTTTTTTATAAAAGTATAGGTGAGTTGAGTATTAAAAGCTTGTTTTTGAGGGTTAAAACATGTCTCAAGGTTCAATAAATACTTATATAAATACTTACATTAAATATTATTAGCAATATGGAAAAAAAAAACCATATACTATTTGGATAATTTTTTTCTTCCCTCCATATCATTGTTGAGATTAAGCTGGGCTTAGTGGAATCGATGCATGGGTTTGTAAATCCAAATTTAGGTTATACATAAATATTAAAGGTCACCATCAACTATCATATTTAAGCAATAGTGACAAATTGATGTTTGAAAATGTAAATATGTAAATATTTGAATATTTTTTAAGGAGGCTGATACTTTAGTCAATAAAAACATAAAAGTTAAATTCAAATGGCAGCCTAAAACACATAATTATAATTATAGCTAATTATAATAAATATAGCCAATGAAAACGATCCCATAGCACTCTTGATTAATGTATGTTTCATTCTTCAATTTCTTTGTCATTCCAAGGTTTGTATTTATTCTCTTATCATCAATCAAGATACATTTAGTAAAAAAAAAATCAATCATCAATCAACATACCTCAAATCATAGTTTTCATGATGATGCAATAATATCTGACAATATTTTGAGGGTAACTAATTTGCTTATAATTTATGTAATATTATGTAGTGCACTACATAATATTAAGAAAAGATTTATCGATTTAAATGAGAAAGCAATATGTTAGATCTTTCTTTACAAACATGTTTCACCTTTTTCATTTTATAAAAACTAATAAAAAATATAATTTTTGCTGATAGGTCTAAAACTTAAGTTTTAATTGTTTAACCCATAGCCGACC
Organism: Glycine max; assembly: GCF_000004515.6. NCBI lineage: Eukaryota > Viridiplantae > Streptophyta > Magnoliopsida > Fabales > Fabaceae > Glycine > Glycine max. The sequence goes on from NC_038245.2 coordinate 3,986,860, forward strand.
TTGGTATCATGGCATATTATGTACAATATATTTTTAAGGTTCAAAGTTTGTGATATATTGTTTATTACCTAAAAAAACAGTCATGTATTATTATGTATTAACACCAATTTATGCTATTAGTTATTTTTTTTTCATGACTACTTTAAAATGATTATGCCCTACTAAAAAAAACTGGTTTTAGCCAAGAAATTGATATTGCCTATTGTGGTTAAACATTTTCAAAAAATCATGAAGTCATAGATGCAATAAGACTCCACGAGTGGCAGGGCGCGATTTTATCGTGGCAAAAAGTTTTAAATTCACACAATAATATTATATTATAGAAAAAATAAGTTTCTTAAGTCATAAATATTCAAAACAATAATATTATACTTTAGAGTTAACTTATAAATGTAAATATAAATAATTTAAAATATTGAGTGAAAGAAAGAAAACAAACATATAGATCTTATGTTTAGAATTTTGTTTGAAAAAGTTGTTACATACAAGTAAAGTAATAAAAAATAATATCTTAAATGGCTTAAAAGATAAGATACCATGAGTAGTGGTTTTGAATTTATTGGAAATTTATTTTTTCTACGGTGTGCTATAAATACAATTCTAAGCTACTCGTTGATGCACACAATTATCACTTTTCTTCTCATTTTCGTAAAATACCAATATTTTAAAATTATTATTTCATCCGTCAAAGTTGTTGACAAACAAAGATCATTTTTGAAATGAATATCCATATAATCTACACACTATTGAATAATTTTTTTTATGTTTCAAGAATTCATCAATAGGTACACATTCAATATAATGTATGTTTCAATATAATTTAGATACAAAATAAATCTTTTTTTTATGTCGATTTGTGTTTTGAACACTCTTTTTTTTTCCTTTACACCTCACCATCAACCATCCACCATATCTTGAATTTGAATTGGTGTTATGAGTAGCAAATGACTTCTACTCATTGAAATTATCCTTAAACTAACACAGTTTATGAGTAGCTATCTCAAAAAAAGAAAAAGAAAAAACTAATGGACCGGTACGAACCCTTTATTCTAAACTTGCATAATTCTTTATTCCCAAAGTTGCATGATTGAGTTAACTTATATGTAGACTTATTGCACACCAAATCTGCGTTAGAGAGCCAGAATGTATCAGAAATACAAAGGAATGACATTTTAGATGACAAAGACGGTTTCCACACTAAAAGTTAGAAACATAATATTCAAATAACAACAGAAGTCTTATTTCACAATAACATAATGTTCAAACATATAAAGAAAATGAAACATATGGGACCAATATTAATTTATTAAGTCTCACTGTTTCATAAGTAATTGTAAAGAAGCAGAATTGAGATATTAATATACTCAGATAGACCACAAAACCAACCTGTCTAGATTGAAAATGCCTCATTTTTTTTTAAAACAATAAGATAACACATATCTTCCTCCTCAGCTTCAAAACCTTTATACAGCTCTGCATGCACAGTTAATGCAGTGGCTATACCTGCAAACATTGTGCCTAAAACAGATTATGTTTACTAATCATAATACAACTTGTAGCGTTTGGAGTAGGGATCATTTCATCACGAATTAGCGAGACAAAAGTAAAATACATCAGTAATGTTAGAAATGATCATGTCTAAGTTAATTATGAACTCAATTGCTGCAAATATAAGGCAATATTCCTACTCTGTAATTTCAATAATTAAGCCACTAAGTTAACTTAAATAGCCAGAATAAGTACAATGCCTTTAATTATTTTCCCTTTTTTTGTTAGCAAGCCTATTATTCTTAATTGTGTCACTCCAAGTAAAGTAGTTATAACATTCATGGATTTAATTTGGCACAATTTTTTTAATTATAAATGTTGAAGGGGCGTCATGTTTCTTTAATATTTTTGTAATTCTCCTTTTATGCATAATAAAATTGAGAAATATTATTGTAAACAGGCAAATTATCTAAACTACATGTAAAAAAGGAACTGAGATTACCAAAAACCAGAATTGTAATTAAGACCACTAAAAGAACCATAATGTTATTTTTCTGCACATCCAATATTTGCTACTAATGATTCGAGTAATTATGCTTCTAGCATACAAAATACCAACCACAAAAACCCAAACAAATTGTCTCACTCTAAATCTAAGTTGAATTTCGAAACCTCTTTCACCTATCAATCAAGTGATATTTATCTTGACTCTGTTATCATTTGCTGCATAATTTGGTTCCTACAATTAACACCAATAATATGTAACATAATAAAAAAAATCAATTTAATAGTAAAAAATATTTTAATTAGCAAAACATTTTAATAAGTAAATGAAATATACTCAATGTCAAATTGTAATCATAAAAAATAAGTTCACACAAGAAGATATAAAATACTTTCTCTTCTGTTTTTAAAAAACTCAGGTTGGTTTTGATGCTCTTAAACCTATTTGTTGTAGCAAGATTCCCAAATAGCAACTCACCAACATGAGGGATTAAAAACCCAAACATTGATTGAGATCAAGCATCCGTGAATCTAATTTGGAAACAAGCCTATTGAAATCTTGGTTCTGGTTTGCTACGAACATAATTGTGTCATCGTGGAGTGACCAGAACGTGTTGGAGGATTTAATTTGCACCTTCGATGTGATGCGAGAGTTCCATATGTACGAACACTTTACAGGAAAAAAAGAAACAAAGAAAACAAATTAGCCAATAAAGAATCTTGAGGAAAGGTTCATGAGGGCTCGAGGTGTTTGTGCGATTTCTGGTTTTAGTTTTTCTTTATCAAAGTAAGGATAATCTTCCATTTGATATTATTATGCAGAAAAACATGATCAGAACAATGAAACTAATGCCATGTCCATGAAAAATTACGACACGTAATAATAATAAAAAAAGTGGTTAGTAAAATAGATGAAAGCAATGAGGCTGAACAAAAAAAAGAAGCAAGGTTACTTACCATGCACCTGTAATATGGGTTCGATAATGGAAACGATGAAATGATATGAATGTGAATTTTATTTAAAGAATTTGGAAGGAGAAAGAAATGGAAATTCAGGAACAATTTGGTTGACGAAAGATTATGAGTTTTCGAATTTTACATGTCGTTTGCATTATGAGCATCATTAATATCAAAGAGGGTACATCAGGAGCATATTTATGCCTGCAATGAAAATTGTAGGGTTGGCAACGGAATGAGGAAAGACAAAAATGCTGCTTTAATTTGATGGAATGATGTTTAGGTGGGAAGATATGAAGAGTCAAAACCTTAATAGTGTGTTTGGATTAGGAGAATTCATTTTTTTAAGGAATTTAAAATGATTTATGATAAAATAGCTTGTTCGGATAGAGTATTTGAAAGGAAATTTAATTTTTGGTATTTTTATGAATCATTTTGATTGACTAAAATAGTGGGATTTCAAATTCTCTAAAAAAATATAGAATTTGAAATTCTTTTTTTAGAGATGCTCACTCTAACTCACGTTCTTGTTCGCGACTCTTTCTTGTTCAGCACTCACAACTACAGGTGACCAAAGTTTTTACGGCCGATATCGACAGACGTTGACCGAGGTTTTTTCGGTCAGAATTTTTTTGTATGATGTCAACCAAAGCTATTTTTTGCCGATATTGGCTAAGATTTTTTTTAGATGATGTTGGTTAGGGTTATTTTCTCACTCACGTTAGTCATGGGAAATTTTTGCTAGCGTCAACCAATGATTTTTTTGTCGTTGTCATCCAAGTTTTTTCAGTTGATGTTGACCAATGATTTTTTTCTACTGACATCGGTCATGACTAACTTTTGAGTAGACACCTATTAGGGTTTTTCAGCCGACGTCACTAGGTTTTTCCAGCCAACATCAGCCAAAGCTATTTTTTAGCCAATATCGGCTAGGGTTATTTTTTAGCCGATGTTAGCTAGGGTGTTTTGGCTGATGTCAACTAGATTTTCTTAGCTGACTCCGGTTAGGATTTTTTTGTTGACATTGACTAGGGTTTTTCGGTTGACATCTACTAGAGTTATTTCTTAACCACATTAGCTAGGTTTTTTGGTTGATGTTGGCTAGGATTTTTTCTGCTAACACCAGCTAGGTATTTTTGACCGACATCGGGCATGACTATTTTTAGTCGACATCGATCAGAGCTATTTTTTAGCCAACATCAGCCAAGACTATTTTATAGCCGATGTTGGGTAGGATTTTTTGTCCGACATTGGTCAGGGCTATTTTTTAGCCAACTTTGACTAGGGATTTTTCGGCCAATGTTGACCAATGATATTTTTCAGCCGACATCAGGTAGGTTTTATTGGTCGACATCGACCAAGCTATTTTTTAGATGATATTAGGTAGATTTTTTTGTCAACGCCTGCTAGGATTTTTTGGGCCGACGTTGGCTAAAAATAGTTTTGGTCAATGTTGTTCGAAAAGATCCTAGCCGATGTCAGCCAAACAAACCCTAGCCAACATCGGCTGAAAAATAGATTCAACCAACGTTAGTCAAAAAATAGTCCCAACTGACGTCAGCTGACAAATATTTCTGACATACTTTGACCAAAAAAAACTATTTGATGTCAACCGAAAAATAGCCTTGGTTGATGTCGGTTTAAAAACATCGTTGGTTGTGATCAGACAAAACAACCCTAGTTAAAATTATCAATATTTTGTATTTATAAATTATTAAAAATTGAAAATATTTTTTAATTAATATTTCAAAATTAGATTTTGTTTATTTTTTATAAAGTTTAATATTAAAATTTCATCTATTTAAAATATAAAATTGAAATTTTGCATATGGAGGAAATTGAATTGCCCTATCCAAACAAAGAATTTAAAATGAAAGAAATTTGAATTGATTTATCCAAACAAAGCATAAAAAATGAAGGAAATTAAGATTAAAGATATTCAAATTATAGGCATTTCAAATTCTTTGAAATTTTGAAATTCTTGATCTAAACACAAGGTTAATGTTTTTTCCTTGTAAACTGGAAACACACACAATCAGATAACCACAAAACTCACAAAGAACATAAGTAAACAAATAAATCCTAAAAGCAATAAAAATGAAGGACTTTTCGACTTCTCATGATGAAATTGAAACCTATCCTTCAACGACAACATCCATGCCCCGCACTTGACGCGTGAATCATGAGGAGCGATTTGAAAAACTGGTATTATCAACAAGTCTAAGCCTGAGGTCGGCATAGCGCGACAACATGATGGAGATCTGGTGGTCAAAGTGGAAAAGGTGACAAAAGGGAGCGGAGAGGAGCAAATGAGGGTTAGCGACCGAAGATGCACACAATGACGTAAATGACTGTGATTTCTTTTAATTTTTTAATTAAAATACATCTCATTCATTTAAAAAACAAATATTGTAATTTATAAAAGTCAATGTTAACTTTTTAACAATTTACTATTTGATTTGAACATGAGGACCAAAATAATTGATTTTTAAAAGAGGAGGGCTGAATGTCTAAATTTTAAAATAGGAGGACCAAAATTACAGATCGATAAAAATAGAAGGACCAAAATTATATTTTAGTCTTTTTATTATGCGGTCAGGATTGTTAAAGACTTGGTTACAATCATAAAATTTTGTGCCTTTACTAGAAAGTGGGCAACATGATCGGCTTGTTTCCTCGTAAAACTTACTTTAGACTTTGAAAAGGACAATATATTTGCTCTACACTTAGCTAATATAACACAGAGATCTGAAAATCCAGTAGCATTATTGTTTAGACTATTGGCAATTGTCTTGTTACCAGGCTCAAAGAGAACTTGCTCGAATCAAGTGTTGTTGTCCATTCGGTGGTGGCCTGGAAGAGAGCTTCTGCTTCTACCGGTGATGGGATTCTCGTTGAGAGTGTTGGTTTTTGCTTTTAAAAATTTGTCATGTGATCCACGAATAACAATGTCAACACCAACGGAATAGGAATCTTTGAAAAATGTTAAAAATCCTAAACAAAGTTTTCATGTCCCTAATGCTCTTCGGCCACATTGTTGATGTTGCACTTAATTTATTCTTTCAAAAGAAAATTAATTTCAACTCTCACCAAATGTTTTATTAATTTGGTATGACATAATTAGCATAGAATCATGGATTCAAAAGGAGAAAGAACCAATTTAATTCATTCTCACTGGAGCCATGTGATAATACATGTTATAACTTTTGCGAATTTGTATGTTTAAGGGTAAAGATGCGAATTTCAAGACTCCAAAGACAAAGACTCGTATCTTTGTAAAAAAAAAAAATAGTTGTGCTCTGTGGGTTTAAATTTTAAAGACTAGTTTCACATATTCAAGGTATGTTTAAGGGCAAAACTCATATATTTCAGTTAGTTTGTATTAGACAGGTAATTATTAGGGAGTATTTTAATAAATATATATATATATATATATATATATATATATATATAGGCAAGCTGAAGAATCATGACCATGATTAATTTTGTACTTAACATACAATTTTATATACAAAGTCAAGATTGTGTACGACAACAGATTTCATCATGATTATGATATTGTGATATTTTCATCATGGTTGGCTCCAAACTTTTATCATGGTCATATTAATCTATTCGAATCTGATCTTATTTGATTCAGGGTAATCATTTTTATTATTATTTGTCAATAATATATATAGTTATGTTTTTGAATAATTATATATACGAAAAAATGTGACGTACAAATAGTGAAGCAGTAATAGACACCTCTCAAGTTGTTTTACCTCACACTCAAGAATAATTATATGCAGAGAAAGATGTGACGTACAAGCACATTTAGACAAATGTTGAAAGGAAAGTTAAATATTGTTTGTTTAAATAGAGTTGCTTGTTTGTTTAGATAGAGTTAAATAATGTTTTTGTGGACAACACTATTTTCCTTACTAGTCATGCAATTGCTCAAGGAGCTTAACATCTGAGTAATCTTTGCACCATTATTTTCTAGACCTTACATTTGTTTACTGATTGTTCTATGTAAAATAGATATTTAATTAATGTTTGGCTGATAACTTTTTAATTCAATGGTTTACATTAATCACATTATGTTTGAGTTGGTCAGGTTGGTGCTAGTTCCCTTCGTTAAGTCAATCGATTATTGGCTATTAATGTTATTCTATGTGTGACATTATATTTAGTAACCTTTTGTACTGTTTTGAGCTTCTAATGTTTTCTTTGGACTTGTATTTAAGCTTCATACGGATGGTACCAATTAATTTATATATAAAATATTTTTTACCATTGTTAGTTTATTATCAATGTATAGAATAAAAATTACTCAAAATTTCTTTTGCCGTAGGAATATCAATATATTATGAGAGAACTTCAAAATCCCAATTCCTCATGGTGCACCGAATGGGTTCACAATCAGATTTAATGGGAAGAAATCAATTGCCGAGAAAATGTGGCAACGTCAAGCGACTATTTTTTTGTGTAAGAGAACAATCTCATAGTGTATTTACTAGAGAAGGAAATGATTTGCTTATCATTGAAGACTTTTCTCTTTAGGAAGTTTTGCCCAACGAGTACACCATCAATCTCCATACCTTAGATGGTTGACATCCTAAGGTAGTCATCGAAATGAAAAATTATCTTAAGGATAGCAACAACTTTGTCTATATTGTTCTGAAGGAAGGAATGCCGATCCATGAAGTTCCACCAAGGAAAGAGAACTTGCTCACCAAGCTCAAGCTCAACCTCTTCAAAGAGTATCTTGTCCCTGAGTTGATTGAAGACATGCATAATCTTTTTTTTTTGGTTGAACACTATGTGTCATTATTGTTGATGGTTGTTTTTTTGGTTGAACTTTGTGTCATTAGTGTTGGTGGTTAAGTTGTGTTTTGGTTGAACATATGTGTGATTAAGTTATTTTTTGGAGAACATTGGACGTAGTGTACCGACCTGGTTATGATGTTAACTTTAGTTTTTCTAACACCTATTCAATTTGTTTTTGTTCTTTCAATTTTTGTCTTTTAGGTGCATTTTCCGTTTCCTTTTAATTTTTCTGTCAAAGTTCCTAGTTTGACCTCCACGAATGTCTTCGTAGTAAACACATAGATTGATAATAATTTAAAACATATTGGCTCTCCAAAGGTCATTTAAAATCTATAACTAAAATTATTACAATTTAAAAACATAAATTTAAAGAAAAAATATAAATAAATCTAGGCCCGATATCACAACCTATCAAAGTATTAGAAACCATAAGAAAACACATTATAAATTAAAGTTTAAGTCTCTCTTTGAGAATCATCTTCAACATGGTAATGGTACTAAGTCTTACTTGCAAATAGGAATGAACCCAAACACAAACAAGACAAAAAGATATGAGAGTAAGATACATCTCCCATATATAACAAATTAAGTATTTTAAACAATTAAAACAAAGTATCATCACACTAACAAAATATAGTCACATAATAATTTACATTCTCATAGACACACATGCATTATGATGTAGATTCTATTTAAGACTCTATATACATGTGTTATCAATAAAACACTTTTGAAAGAACCTAGAAGAACATGCAATTCCCATATTTTCACGCCATGGAAAACCCGACAACACACTCTCACTAAGATGAGACTACCGACGATGTGTTAGGGTTATCCTCATTGCAAGGATATTCCAACTCATGGGATCAACATGAGTCGCATAGAGATTCCAAACCGAATAACCATAAGGACAGAACCATACTTCAGCTTATTCATGTCATCCCTGGTTAGCTCAGTAACATCTTATAGTAGTAAAGTTAATATCAATTTATTCTTTCTTTTTAATTTCTTATATGTTTTAGAAAATATCTTATAGGAAAATACTTATTTTTTATTACACATATATGAGAAAAAAAAAACTTTAGTGGGGGCAATTGCCCCCATACACAATAAGTGGATTTGTTTCTGAGGTGGCATACCCAGTGCTTAACATTGAAAAATATAAACATCACACAACAAGAAAAAGTAATGTTATATCAATTGCAAGTGATAGCTTGACTTAATTATAAATTAATTAGAATAACATATGTAATATGTATAGGCTTGCAAGATCTTTCCTGAACTTAGTAGTAATCATGTATTTTTTGCCCTAAGCAAGAATAGGAAAGTCACCTACAAAAGTAAAAGGATGAGCGTGGTGCATAATTGATTTGTGAGAGAGTTGTTTTTTTTAAATAAAAAAATAAAAAGAGATGATTTTGCTCACAAAATTAGGAGGTTAAGCACCCACCAACACCTTACATCTTCTTCTCAATGTCCATCTACATGTGCATATTCTCTGATTTGCAAGTTTTTGTCGAATCCTATTGCGTTCGATCTGTAATGCAATGCAAGGCTTCAAATTATCATTGCAAAAACAAAAACAATAAAATTGGATTAAAAAAATAAAGGATTTGAGAGATCGTAGGTGAAGGAAGAAGGAGGTGAGACAACTTTGAGGCTATGTGGAAGAATTGGTACTAAGTCGTGGGAGGAAAGGTCTATGATAGAAACCCTAGGTGTGAGATTAGGAAAAATGCAAAGCACACTAAAAAGAGATAGGGCAAGTCATATACCAAGGCACGCCAATTTTTATCGGAGGTGTGACACCTTCTATCCTAACATGCATATAAATAAGTGGAAAAAACATATAAAATGCAGAATCTAATTAAATCAATTTTATTCAATAAAATAGTAAGTGAATCCACGTGGGTAAAATATTTATATTCACTTTATTGTTGTCAAATAAAACTTCTTAGAAACATTTTTGGCTCAAAATAAGACCGTTCAAGTTTACAAAAGAACTCAAGTTAAGTAGCAAAATAAAATAAAGTTAAATGACACGTTTGGAACATCATGCAATTAAAACAAAAACCTATGTCCCAATGTTACATCATATTAGAGCATTGTGTTTCGACGTTCTCCAACACGAGGTTCCTTAAAGTAATTCTTCTAGTCATTTGCTCCCACAAACACAAGATTTGAGATCATCACAGGATCCAAACACAAACAACACACGAGGAATGAGTTATCACATTCCTAAACAGGTAGAGATAAGCAAAGACACACACACACACACACACACATATATATATATATATATATATATATATATATATATAGTATAAGTATAACAAGCTCAACTTAGCACAATTCATATCATTTTATCACTCATTGTGTAACATCATTTGTCCCAAGGATTTAATCACAAATTCACATTCCACACCTTCACATTAATCACGTGTTCAGAACAACAAATCTCAAGTACAACACAACATTTCACACTCGCACAATTCATTACCCATCATCACGTAGCAAGTCATAGTGATCATTACACATGCGTTATGCAACAGATACACTAAGACCCAATCTTATATGCAATGTGGTACCATGTCAGTACGAGGGAGCCTAGGAGTACATAACAAGACACACCACACAATGAGTATGTCTGGTTACTTTCACTAAATGAAGTTATAAGGTGACCAGTCAGGATCACTCTGTTTAGCGAGAATGCTCCAACCATATGGGATCAATATATACTTAAAAGAACACTCAAACCGAGTGTATTTACCCTAAGGCCTAGACTCTAAAGAATCCGTTAAGGACTCACCTTCTTGATTCAAGTCCAACCCTTAAAACAACTTTTGCTTGTAGACACTACTAATGAATTATACAATACTCATGATCTCATACTTATTTTCAAATACATTTGACATAATGCCCTACAATTTAACACTTTAGGTTCCTAACTTGGAACCCTACACTTTCCTTTTAACACCTCACGTATTGGGCTACAATTTAACACCTCATGTTCCTAACTTGGAACCCTACACTTTCCTTTTAACACTTCACACATTACGCTACAATTTAACACCTCAGGTTCTTAACTTGGAACCCTACACTTTCCTTTAACACCTTGCGCATAAACACTTGTCTCAAGGTAAACACCTGTCGAGTTATTATACAATTCACAACTCAAGACACAAGTAATGTCACATAAAGTATTAACCATACACTTATTTACAACCATATCCCATGTCCACAATTTAACACCTTCCAATGTCACAATCCATCATTACATGTTCTCGTATATCTCACGAATTAACACATGCTCAACTTATCACTTATACTCAATTTCAATCACAATTTATAATATACTAATAGTGTTTCATATATAAACACACATAATATATAAATAATTAAAAACACAAAAATTCTAATCATGCATTTACAAAGTAAAATATAATCAAACAAAATTGCACCAAGGATTCACTAAAACTTTTGAAGAACCTTATAGTTAAATAGACTTTGGCCAATTTTAAAGAATAACAATATGAAACAATATATAAACTCATAGTAAATATTAAAACTAAAACAATAATCGAAAATATCATTCTGTTAGGCTATTCTAATTCCAAATTATAATATTAATTCCAAACTATATATAAAAAACCCTAAAGAGCACGAAAAGGGGAAAATATGAAATCAATATCTCACTCCCTCTTACGGTAAATCTCTCCTTACTTAATTTCATCAATTCATGCTAATTAGAAAATACCCAATTTTTAGGTTTCACATTCAACACAAGAATATATCAATTTCACAATAATTTCGCATCGAGACATCAATTAATTCGTTAAACACAATCAATTCGCGAATAAAAGAATAAGAACAAAATTGAAATTCATAAAACAATCCAAAATAACCCAAATTTTATCCTCTAGGGATCTATACACATGTTCATTCTAATTCCCAAGCGTGAGTAATTCATCCTTTACCTTTAAGCAGACTCACATGTGTAGTCTAGTAGTGACAACGACAGTTCCCTAAGATTTCTCAAGCTTTTCTTTTGGTTGCTCTGTTAGGGTTTCCAAGCGTTAGAAAGAAGAAGAAAAGATTAAATCATCAATTTCACTGTCTCTATGCAAGGGGCATTTTTCTCTCTCTGCATACATTATTTCGCAAATCCCAACAGTGGGAATGTGAGTGAATGAGTTCTGAAGGTAATGTCCAAATTTTGGAATGATCCAACGGTTAATGAGTACGAGATCGTAATTTTACTAATATAAATTTAAGCGTATGCGAAAAAAAAGGATTGTTGGGATGAGAGAAGAGAGAATGAATTTGGAAAAAAGGAAAATCATACAGACGTATTATAACCGTAAAAACTAACCTAATATGTCTCTGTTTATAATTAAGATACTCTGAACTTATTATTTACTCAATTTTTTCTTTATTTAATTATTTTATAAAAATAAACTCTATTTTATTCTTTTATTACATAAATAAATAATTAAAATATCTTTTTATTTTGTAAAACATCTTTTACTTTATTTATTTTCTAATATTATGAAACTCTTATTTTAATTAATAAAAATTCCTTTATGTTATTTGTTTAATTTCTTAAAACTTTATTAATTTTTAAATAAAACTCTTTTTATTTATTTTATAAAAAAATTGGGTGTTACATGAGTTGAGTGCTACAGTGTTCTAGATGGAGAGAGTGGTCATGAGGGTTTAAGCAAAGCAAACCACGAGAGAGACCAAGACTCAGAGTAGGGGAAGGGTTGATGAGTGAAAATTTAAAAATGATATAAAGCGCTTTTATAGAAGGTGATGTGTGTATTTTTTTTTTTTCTAAAAAAATATGTCAAAGTAAGGCGCTTTTCTAAGTTGGCGCAATATAGTTGTTTAGATAAGCACTATGTCAAATTTCCATACTGTAATGTAACACTTTTTAAATAAGTGTTGTATAATTGTCGCTATATAATTACATTTCTGGCGTAGTGAGCCCCTCTTTCATCCAACTGGAATAAACATAACTCTTGATTTATGAAACAATATAAACATATGTCTCTTCTTTATCTTTTCATCCTTCACATTTTGTGAACAATCTTATACAAAAGGGGTTAAAATACACAAAAGTGCAAGAAACAATTCAATCCTCCTCTCGTGTATTCTTTGTTGTTTTTTTTTTTTTTGGAATTGTTCATCATAAACTCAAAATATAAATTATGTGTTCTAAAGTATTTATGTATTATGAAATTTAGACATAATATAATTTATATATATTTCGAAATATAAAATAAACATTCATATTATGTACTGCACATAAATACTACTTATAATTTAAATTGTTCGCTACAAATATAGAATATAATTTATACATTTAAAAAAAAATTTATTATAGAATTTAATCATATAAAATTAAATATTTATTTTATACAGCACACAAAATATAAAATAATTATATAAAAATAAATATTTATATTTGTACAGTACACATGTAAAAATATTATTTTTTTTAAAACATAACAAGAATAGGAAAGATAAAGTATACAATTATAATATTTTCATAAAATATTTTAATTAACTTGCAGAGGACTTATCTTTGGATTACATTGGGCTGTTTGTTGCTGTGTAGGGTTAAAATTTAAACCAATAGTATAAATCCGTTTGTTCTTACTTAGAAAGTTAGAATGGAGTTAATCAATTAACCCCTTTTCTTATTATATGCACTTTTTTTTATGTAAAGAACAAGGTAAATTGCTTTTTTTAATATGTTTTTTTATAAAAAAATTTGGGACTCACCACCTCAGACACTTGCCAAAGGTATAGAAAACAGAAGACAAATACGAAAAACTTCTTACCTTTAAAAATGCGCAGGTGCACTTCCAATCTGACACCTTTTACAGTTTAACTGCCACTTTTATCATTCCATTTTTTCCAATTTCACAAACTCACTCACAGAATTTTCCCTTTAGCAATTCGCACCTTCATAATAATCATTCATTTTCCCTATTCGATTTTTTTTTTAAATTTAAATTTCTATGATTTTATTTTATTTTATTTCTTTTGTTTTTCGTCTTCGGGGATAAATCTCTCGGTTTTCTCAAACTAGTTTCTTCTGATGTTTCAATAGGGTTTCGAATTTTCCTCTGTTTCCCTCTTAGACTCTCTCTCTGCTTTGGTTTTCTCAGATTTTTCCAAGTTCGCGGCTCTTCCAGGTTGAATTTGGTAGGTTTTTTCAATTTAGGGTTAGGGTTTTGTGCGTTCTAGTCAATGGTTTGTTGCGTGCACATTTAATTAACTGTTTTTTTTCCATTTCCGTACCCGCTTCAGTTTCTTCGTAGGTTCTGTTGCAGTGAGAAATGGGCACTTTCTCCTTTTGATTTTCCCGTCGAATCAAGCATCAAAATCCGAGCTTTTTCTTTTTTGCAAGTGGTTTTTTTGATTTGGGGTAGATTTTTTTCTTTCTTTTTTTGGGCTTCGTAGTGCATTGAATTGGCGCGGCATTCACTTGAATTTGCAACGTGGGAGCCGGAGCTGCGATGAAGTGTGGTGCTTGGAGGGTATTCTCAAAGTAGCACTTAATTCGAGGTTGAATGTTTGGTCAGAGCATGGATTCTGCAAGGGATGCTGCGGGTGGTGTGGCAGGGACAGTGCTAATTCCCATGCGTTTTGTGTGGCCATATGGAGGAAGGAGTGTGTTTCTCAGTGGTTCTTTCACACGGTGCTTAATTTTGTTGATTGTTTCATGAACGTCGTAATGTTTTTGCTAGAATGTTTTAGTTTAATCTTGCTTATCTCTCTTGATGTAAGTTTTGGTCTGAAAGGTGGTTGGAGCTTCTACCGATGTCGCCAGTGGAAGGTTGTCCAACTGTGTTTCAAGTGATTTATAACTTGCCACCCGGTTACCATCAGGTGAGTTTATGATTGTGTTTCTAAATGTTGCGGGTGTTGTGTTTGATGGTTTTGTGGATTTGATAATTTGTATTGGCTGTTATTTAGAGAGATGTTTTGGTAACAAAACATTCCTTTAGCTTGTGAGGGTAATATTACTGACTGTACTCTATATTGCTGCTAAATAATTAAAATTATAAAATTCATGGTTTAATATGGAGTCTGGTTGATATGGTCGTAATTGGATATGGTGCTTGAGGTTATTTACAAAGGTTTAGATCCTGTTTTATTATAGTTATTTAATTTTCTTTTTGAAATGTTATTTGGTTTTGTCAATAGTTGTTATCTGAGTTTGAGGTCAGGTGCCATATGTTGCTCATGTTTGGGATTTCAAGTCGCTGATTATGATACGCACTGATGGATTTGAAAAGATGTTATTTGTAGAAAATGTTTGACCTTGATTCCTGGTGGTTGGATACTTATTATGAAGTTATTTGAATGCAGTACAAGTTTTTTGTTGATGGAGAATGGCGGCATGATGAACATCAACCTTATGTACCTGGAGAATATGGGATAGTCAACACTGTCTTATTGGCCACTGATCCTAACTACATGCCTGTTTTACCTCCAGACGTTGCTTCTGGAAATAGCATGGATGTGGATAATGATGCTTTTCGCCGAATGGTGAGAGTTAGTCTTACCTTGACACTTCTGTTTGTTTTTAGTGACATGGCTGCTCTTTGTATTCTGGCTATGCTGTACTTGTGAATGGAATTTCAAAAAGTAGGGTCAATACTATGATCTGACTGGACTCTAGAGAATGTTTTGTAACTCATTTTAGATGTTAAGATCTATGTTCCAGCAATATTAATCTATGTAGGTCTGTTGACTTTTCTCTCTGGAATGAAATTAAATATAATCTTTCTGATTCCTTGTTTGTTATAACTTGTGAACCTGGTAACTTACAATTTCTTGTTGCTCATGTTTGTTCTGTAGCATTTTATAATATGATTTCCACTCATGTCTGAAAACTGAAACTGTATCTCGTTTATTTGCATAGGATGTTTAATTGTTCAGACTTTAAGTATATTATGTTGTTCACTTAATAAGCAGGCCCGGTTGACCGATGGTACTTTGAGTGAGGTGCTGCCAAGAATATCAGATACTGATGTACAAATATCCCGTCAGCGTATTTCTGCATTTCTATCTTCACACACCGCTTATGAATTACTTCCCGAGTCAGGCAAGGTTTGGAAGTTTTACCTTTACCCTTTATTTTGGACATTATGATTTGCCTACATTTCATCAAATTTACAAACCTCAAACTTGAATCATAAAATTACTAATAGTGATAGTGACTCCTGGCCACAGGTTGTTGCTTTGGATGTTGATCTACCAGTGAAACAGGCATTTCATATATTGCATGAGCAGGTAGCTATTTTTTTTCCCTCTCAGATGAAATGAAAGTTTCCAGAGTCCTTTAAGCATATTTAGTAATGTTTGCCAAACAAATTGGTGCCATTTTAAATGTGCCTTTACCCTGGTAAATAGGTGAGAATGAACTCGTGCTTTTGAATTGCTCTATGGAATTTGACCAGTTATTTTGACAATGATTTTAAGACTTTTTCTTAATCCTTATTCCTTTATATGCATTAGCTTTCTTAGTTTTAGTGTGAATTGCTGATTAGAAATTTGCATATGCAATTTTTCTGATCTGGATAATTTGCAGGGAGTTTTCATGGCTCCTCTTTGGGACTTCTGCAAGGGGCAATTTGTTGGTGTTCTTAGTGCTTCGGATTTTATTTTAATTTTAAGAGAGGTATTTATTTTATATTTTAACAGAGGTGCATAAGTTTAGGATCATTATTTCTTTGTATTGATAAGCTTTCTGAATACAATGCTTTTATGGTGATGATTTGTGATGCTGTGATAGATAGTGTATTATATGTCATATAGATAGAAGAGGTATGACAAGTTACAAAACCTGGTAATGAAAGGAAAAGGAAAAAAAGAAAAATGTGTGAAAAACTTGTATTTTTATTCTTGAAAGCTAGTTGCTTCAAATTCCAACCAAACAGTCTACTTGTATGATTGAACAAGTGTCTTGTGCAATAAACTTCTTGGCAAAAAATATTTGTTCAGATTTGACACTTAATCATCAGTGATTGGCAGGACCAAAGTACTATGACTTGATTGGTAGAAATATTTGCATAGAAATTTTCATAATATTTGAGCCATTGGAAGTGTATATACATATCGATTGATTCTGCATGCTGCTGTTTGCACAAACCAACTTGTTGCTATGACTTTTTATTTTAAATTATTTGATGTTGGTTATGGGTACGGTGAATTGGTGTGTTAAATTCCACTTCAAAATTTGAAATCATCTTTTTGTCTTTCTTAACAATTCTAACATTTGATATGCACAATTACAATGCTGATATTTATTTTTAGCACTTTCCAGTATGATCTGGGAACCAGAAATAGTTGTTTAAAATCATCAATTTCAAGATTTTGCAGTATCGTTAAACTGCTCATTTGAATTGCATATTTTTAGACCACTTTGTCTTTTTGCTGGAATATACAGTTTATTCTTGGAATTATATGAAGATCACGATACAATTTTTACAACTTGTTTATTCATGACCTTTTTCCATTAAAAAGAATTTGTATGCAAATCTTCATCTGAAAAGAACTCATGTATCACAATCCTACTATCAAATAAACCAACTCATAAGTTTTCTTCTGTTTATGTTTATGTCAGGGACTATAATAATATTGACCTTCTACAATAGTTTCCTTCTTATCATCATAGTGATATCCACTGCTAAGCTGCTATTCACCACATCCCTTTTCGATAGAAAAATATTTTTAATTTGACAGAAGAGAAAGAAAGTAATTATGGTTTGGGCAAAATGAGGTTGTTCTCTAAATTATGTAAATACAAAAGGAAGAAAAAAAAAGAATATAAGAAAACTAAGTGTGCAACAGGGCTACTTAATCTCTGCAAGTCAGAGATGGAAAACATTTTAACATTGAGCTGAACACCAAAGAGAGGCTTTAAGACACAATGTTGTCCAAAAAGGAGATTTAATAGCATGGAAACCCCTTGAAGAGTTGAAGGTGTGTGCGTATTAGGCTCTGATTAAGTTCACCAAAGAATTGTATAACTTGCACACTGCCATAAAATTTTCGCAGCCTCCTTATTGCGAATCAACAGAATTTGTTTTAAAATATGAGGATTCTTCATCCTCTCCTAAAAAATTCCACAAAATATTGTTCCAGTGGAAAATAGCTTCCTTGCAAATTGCAAACAACAGATTTGGGTGTTGGAGGGACTTTTGGACTGTCTAAGGATTTATCAAGGAGGAATCTCTGGATATTTGGGAATTGAGCTAGGTTGCACGAAAACACACCAGAAGGAGCTAGAGTCTATACTCCATTTTCCGAGTTACTATATAGAATGTTTCTTTCTTTCTTCTCATGTTGCTGCAAAAGCAGTGACCTGAAACAAAGATGCTTATTAAACTATCATTTGGCTCAACTCTTTTTGAGCTTCTCTTCTTGATTAAAAGGAGGAGCTGGGCCAAACAAATTTTTAGGTCCATTTTCAGAGAAGCTCCAAAGAGTAAAAGTATCTCTTTTAGTGAAGAAAAAACTATAAACAGGGATGTCACAAAAGCTAGATGGATCCGCTTCTACTTTTAAGGAGAAGAGATGACTACAAAAATTAGTAGAATCCTAACTTGAGAGAGTGTGCTTTTAAATTTGTTTGCTAACTATTAAGAAGAAAAAAATTGTTGGTTAACTTACTACTGTTGATGATTAGTAGAATATATAGCTTTGTTTCTTTTGCGACCATTGTGCATCACTAGCAGTTATTCTTCAATTTTTACATGGATACCTTAAAGTTTATTTGTGTGTGCACACATGTGTAGTTTGCAACAATGCTTGTTGAAACTTAAAACTTTTTATTTTCCTATTTTCAGCTGGGGAATCATGGATCCAATCTGACAGAAGAGGAGCTTGAAACACATACCATATCAGCTTGGAAAGAAGGAAAATCGTATCTAAATAGACAGAACAATGGACATGGAACTGCATTTTCAAGATGTTTTATCCATGTACGTGTTTTTTTATGGCTTTAGTATGTCATAGGGCTCATTTTTTTATTACTTGCGTATTGTGTTTTGTAAAATATATACAAAGATGCATGTGTATAATGGTGTAACATGAGCTGCTTGAATTAATTATTGCTGTGGATTTTTTTGTTTTGTTAATTCTATCTCTGGGTAAAAGGTTAATGAGATGAGGTCAGATGTAGAGTAGTGTCTGCAACAGGCTTAAATGAATGGAAAAGAATTTACAAATTGTTAAATGGTGATTATGCACCACCATAACGGAATAGTGGTGTGGTTTTGATGTGCACTGCCGTTTGCCTCCTGCTTTGTGGTGTTTTGTGACCATAGTGGTTTATAGCGACCATGGCAGAGATGGACATTTTTTTCCTTATTTTTTTAAATCAATTTTTTAAGAGTTTTGAATAGGATTTTTAGAATCTTTCTTCACTCTTCTGCATGTTATCTTCTCCTGCTCTTTCCTGGACCTGTTGCTTCTCATTACATTCTACCACCTGCCGACAATTATGACTCCAGTGACTCAAACTCTGGTGACCAGAACTTCTTTAAACCCTGTCTGAGTTAAATACTATCTTCTTTCCTTTTTTTCTTCACAATATCTTTATCTTGTCTATCTTTCGTTTTTTATTCAGTTTTGGGGACCATCTTTTCTTTTGTCCTTTTTTTTTTTTTTCTGTTTTTATTGTATTTCTAATCCTGTTTTTATTGTCCAAACTCCATTGTAATGATACCATGACCTTGAGTGGTTATATATATTAGCCAACATATTAGGGCTTCAAATTGTAAAAAATTATTATTATTATTATTACTATTTACTGCCCATCCCATTTTCACTTGTTATTTCAGGTTGGGAAGAAATTGGCATGTGTCTACTAAGCTTTGGTCTTTTCCTTATCAAAAAAAGATAATAAAATACTGTTTCTCCTTCATTATTCTTGTTAATCTTTTGTTCTTTTTTAGTTTTGTTTCGTCAAGTTAAATTCAGTATGTTTTGTGTACCAAGTGTCTTTGTGGGTGTTTGGGTATCATTTAGGATGCATGTAAGTGGCTCAGATCCACATTCGAAGTTGAAGCAATTATTTCTAGCTTCTCTTTTTTCATAATATTGCCCTCAACGCCAATCCACCATGTTGTTTGACAGTCAAGTCATGGACCATAAGGAAGAGGATCTTGAATCTAAATTTTCTAGGGATGGAGTTGCCTATGTCTTTGCCTAGACTTATATGTGTTTGGAATCATGAAATGATTGACTGGTTTTACTAATTATCATTGTATTCTTTAATTAAAGGTACCTGTCTATTGCATTGCACCACTGTAGTACTATTAGTTCAGTATATTTGACATCCTTTTGTATGATTCTTTTATGATGCAGGCAGGGCCATATGATAATCTGAAAGATATTGCCATGAAGATCTTGCAAAAGGAGGTTTCAACTGTTCCTATTATCCATTCATCTTCTGAAGATGCTTCATTTCCACAGTTACTACATCTTGCTTCACTTTCAGGAATACTTAAATGTAAGCTTTCTTGGTAACTTTCTTTAATTGTGTTATTAGGCATGCTTGATCCTTACCAAATTGATTTTTCAGGCATTTGTAGGTATTTTAGGCACTGCTCTAGTTCCTTGCCTGTACTTCAACTTCCAATCTGTGCAATACCTGTGGGCACGTGGGTGCCCAAAATTGGGGAATCAAATCGGCGGCCTCTAGCAATGTTGAGACCAACCGCTTCTCTTGCGTCAGCCCTAAATTTATTAGTTCAAGGTGTGAACTTTTTGTCTGACCCTGAACATAGTGTATCAAAAAGAAAAGCAACAGAGAGAAAGGATGAAGAAATTGGTATCCTATTATACTTCTGAGGTATTAGGCTGATGATAGAGAGCACTGTCTTCCAGTATGAGAAGAATTTTAATGTGTGATTAATCATCAAAAGAAAACATGAATTTTATGGGGTGATACTGTTTTTTTATTCAAACATTAAAATGTAAAAGAGAAATATTTTCTTTGAGCAAAAGCTTAATTTTACTTACATTAATTCTTGCCCTGTTCTTTTGCAGCCCAAGTAAGCTCAATACCAATAGTTGATGATAATGACTCATTATTGGATATATACTGTCGGAGGTCTGTTGTGTTTTATATCCTTAATATTATATTTCATGATGCCTTGTTTGATGTACTATAATGTCTCAGTTGGTTCAAGCATTAAATTGTGCTAGCAATTCTTTGCAATGGTTTGTATAATCTAACTTTTTCACCCTGCTTTTTTTTATTGACAGTGACATAACAGCTTTGGCAAAGAACAGAGCATATACACATATTAATCTTGACGAAATGACTGTTCATCAGGTAAGTCTTTTTTCTTCTCCATTTTGCATACCTATAAACTTCTGCCAACATAACAATCTATGTTTTGAAAATTGAAAATTACAAATATGTTCTGATTTCGTCTCTTCTTCATAAATTATATAAAATTTTGTAGACCTGATCTATTTAATGAGAATTCTCGATCCAGGGATTGGTTTAATGACATTCAATGTCAATAAATAGTTATTAAATGGAGTAAGACAGACAAGCCATACTCTTGGAATAAGGGAATTCCTTTCCTATGTTAGCGTCTTTGTCAGCCTGTATTCTAAGCCAAGTTTGCATACTTTATCTATAGATATGAATGGCTTTTTTAAATGTTTTTCTTATGACCTCATTTGCATCCTTTATTGTCCAGGCTTTGCAGTTGGGCCAGGACGCATATAGTCCCTATGAGCTTAGAAGTCAAAGATGTCAGATGTGTTTGCGTTCTGATCCTCTGCATAAAGTGATGGAACGCTTGGCAAATCCAGGTGTGCTTGTTTTCCCTTTCTGATGAAAGCATGACTTTCACTTTCATTCAGTTGACTGTTCAGTGTTCATTCAAAGCTTGCTTTTTTTATTTTTTTATTTTTTTTCATATCTGGGTTAGCATTCAGTTCTTGTCAATATTCATTTGTATCTTCAAATATTGATAAAAACATCTTATTTTGTAGACTTCTACCCCCAAATTCACTGAACATGGGGAATAGAGAATTATTTTACTTTACATATGTATATATACTATATTTATGTTGTTTCTGGGTGCCATTCTCAACAATGTGATTCCAATTTCCTATGTTGACCTTGGGTTAGCTCTCTTTCCTCCAACAACTATCTGATGGTTTTCCTCAGCCATACTGAAAAAAGGAGTTCTTTTGTTTATCCCCCGTCATTGTATTGATTATTGACTTAGCAGGTGTAATGGCACCCATAATGAATGTTCACAAAAATAAAAACTAAAAATCCAGACACTAGTGGCCTGGCATATTTTTCTCCTTTTAGGCTTTAAAAACCGAATGAAAATTGACTAAAATACTCTTAAAATAATTAGTTGCTTGATAGTAGAAAGTGGACGTAAGGTGGCCTAGTCGTAAAGCTGTAATAGGACTATTTTTTTAAATCTATTTTTCATAGCATATACTATTTCTTAGGATTTTGTTAATAGAGTTGGATAGACCAAGCAGATTGAGTGTCAATATAAACAATGAAGACTTTGAGCCCAACTAACAACTGTGATCTTCAATTTGTTTGTGTTTTTTGTTAAGTTGATATTGCAGTTAAGATTTAGTTTATCCAGATTTGCATCGATTTCATTTTGAAGATTGTCCTGTTGAATGCTTTAATTGTGTTTAATGCTGGAGTCAGGTGTCAGGCGGCTTGTCATCGTGGAAGCTGGCAGCAAGCGTGTAGAAGGCATTGTTTCATTGAGTGACATATTCAAGTTCTTCATTGGTGGTTAGTTTTGGATTGGTGAATGGAGAAGTAAAATGGTATGTGCTGTGGTTATGACACTTAAGCATCCATACAACTAGCCATCATCACTTGTCCAAACCATTGAAAGTGCTTTCTACACGGTGATTTTATCTCTCATTTCATTGTAATACAATTGGATTGGCCTCTTGCTTTATTGCCTCTTTTTAAGATTTTAGGCTGAGAAAGAGGCCTGTAAATTCAGAGTATTTGATTGCCCAAAATTTATTCATCTCTCCCCATTCGTATTATCTTCAAATGTATTGTGCTCCTGACATAGATACCAGCAAGGTGGGGGAGCACAACTTCTGTAATCATTCCATGCTGTGAAGATATCAAGTTTGAAGAAAAAAAAATGAGGATGAAGATTGAGATACTGTTGTTTTATATTTCTTGATTAGTAATCCTTACTTACGGTTTGATTGTTTACCTTACTTATGAACAACTTTAGCCGGAGTAGCTTATGAATAAGGAACCGTTGCATATGAAGTTGTATCATTAGAGGAGCTGATGCTGATGTGAACAAAAAAAAATAAAAAACTATAAGCAGCAATTGTTTGTATAAGTGATCGGTGTTTATCTCATAGTGGGGCACATGATTTAAGCAACTCTCTTCAGTTGCACGGCTAATGGTAAATGTTAATGATGCATTCCAAAGCGTTGCATATTAAGGAGCATTACACTCTTGGCTTTTGCTATGCCAAAAATATACATTTCAAAGCAAGGTTTTTCAAAGTCAAATTCTTTCACTTCAACGAATGGAGTTTGGATGGGTTTATAAATTTAAAATTATAAGAGAAACATGTAAATTTAAACTACTGAAAATAATATAAATAAGTCAGGTTTAAGAGAAAAGGGATTTTTTTTGTGAAAAATTTAGAAAGGATTAATTTTGAAGTATAAATAGTTGAGACTAAAATTACTCACATTTCATTATAAGTAACGCACGCTCTAAAGAACTTGTTATTATTTTATATAAGTCATTTTATAAAATCTATAAAGCATTTAATATTTTAAGTCTACCTTAAATTTTTAAATAAGGAGAGAAAAATTAAAAAATGGTGAATTTTAAAATAAGGATAAGTTTGAAAAGTTCAAAATTTTTTTTTCTATAAATTTAAGACTAATAAGTAATTTTACCAAAGTTTCTCAATCTTTGTTAATTAGTTAAGAACGACTAAAAGAAGTAAAATAAAATAAATTAATTACCAACGAGTTATTGGATCGAGTAGTACGGTCAGATTTTCTGCAAAATCACTTACCAATAATATGATTTAAAAAAAATATAAAAGAAATTAATTTGTATAAAAGATTTAAGGCCAAAA
Source organism: Glycine max (assembly GCF_000004515.6). Lineage (NCBI taxonomy): Eukaryota > Viridiplantae > Streptophyta > Magnoliopsida > Fabales > Fabaceae > Glycine > Glycine max. Next base: position 4,010,782 of record NC_038245.2, read on the forward strand.
AATGAAAATTTTACATTAAAAGAATATTATATCTAATTTAATAAGCATAATAAATACACAAGAGGTTACTCAAGTGAAGTAAGGAAGGATTTTTTCCTTAAAAAAAAAAAAAGTAGGTGAACATCTTACTTGTGTGTCATCCTCTCTTATCAAGGTTGTGTTGGTTTGAAAGAAAAAAAAGAATAATATATCAAATAAATTTGTATTATATTTTATGAGACTCATATTTCTTATACTTTATTTTAATTAAAAAAAATTCTTCTATTTCTTTCCTCTATTTATTTTCTCTAAACTAAACATATCCTACATCTTTTTACATAAAATAAATAAATAACAAGCCTAATGAATTTTAAATAAAGTATTCTTACAAGTGAGTTTTCCAACCTAGTCAACCATGAAGCATCAACGATCCATGTCAAATAAAACATTTTGTTTTTGTGCGCAATAAATCAAATTGAATTTGAACTAGAAAGGAAGAGAGTAACTACGATTTGAAGGAAGAGACGCAGACATAGGAGGTTTTCCGCCAAATTCGAAAATGGTGAAAGAAATCGAAACTCTGACAGAAGATGAAAGACGCGCACTTCGTGGAAGCAAATTCGCCCCTCTTCCCCGCCCTTCCAATTCCAAACCTAGGTTCGCTTCTTCCTCATTTTAGGGTTTTTGCCCCCTTTTCAATTTCACACTTCATTGCTAGCCCCATGATTAAATTTTTTATTTTGAATCCACAGTTTCATTACTCACCCCTTCAATTTTAGTGGGTCTGACGTGAATTTTCGATTGGTGGATTTTTGTTACAGGTTGGCTCATCCAGGTGGACCCTTGGCGACGAATAAAGCAGCGGCTTTGGCCAAGTTTCTGGAGAGAAAGCTGAAAGACCCAAATGGATTGGCGTCTATTAACCCTGATATCCTTGAACTTGCTGTCAATAATGCCAAAGAAACTGTCTATGCAAGTAACACTTCTAACTCTTTCTCTATCACTCTTCCCTCTCTTGTATGACCCTCTCTGTCTTGAATTTTAATTAGAGTGTAATCTAAAGAGTTTTTATACCATCATTTAATCATAGTTTGTGCTGACTTTTATAAAATTTCTTATGCTGAGAGTGTTTTAAAATTGCATTCCTTTTTGTGTATTAGATCAGTTATTTATATTTTATTGGTTTGATTATTAATTTGGTCCCTATGTACTTGTTGGCACTTTGCTATTTTGACCTTATGTGTAAAAATTGTAAGTTTTAGACCTTGAACGAACAAATTTAATGTGGTTTGGTCTGTGTCGTTAGTTGTCTTCTTACTCTGTTAACTTTGACAGCTGTAACAGAGCTAAAAATATTTTATGGCGGTGTAAAATCGTTCAAAAAAAATTTCTGCTGATGTAAAATTTCCAGAAGATTTTCTTCTGTGGAAAAAATTTCTAGCGGCTTAACACTGCCATTTTTTTTTTTGCTGGTGCTCTTAACAGCAGCACCATAAGCCACATTATGAAAAGTCAAAACACATTAAATTTGCTTGTGGAGGGACTATAACTTACAATTTCGATGTATAGGATCAAAATAACAAAGTGCAGACAAGTATAGGGACCGATTTAATAATAAAAACTATTTTATTTATTTGTTTATTAACTCATGGTATGAGAAATTCAAATTTATTTACTACTGTTATTTTGCGTCAAGTGTGTGTTTTTGCTGTGACTATTGTGGGAATGCTGTACTTGGCTTGTGATTATTTGATGCATATATTTATCTTCTTGGCCATGTTTAGTAGAAAAGAATAATGGTGGTTTTCTTCTGCTATTTAATAAAAAATATGGAATAGAGGAGGAATTATTTTAGTAGAACTTACCAATACAGACAGACATCAACTGGACAATCATGATTAATGTTTATACTATAGCTTGCTTGTTCTATGTGATATTTTAGTTTCTTTATCCTATGTCTTTAATTGAATTTGTGGGAGTTATTAAGTGTAATTTTTATGATTTCCTACAACTTTAGGTGGTACTTCTAATTCACGAAGAAATGTTCGGCATGTGGACTCCTTTGGTGACTCTGATTCTAAGGTTCTTTTTTCATTACTGTTAAGTGCTGTCTGAATAGTTGTTAAGATATCTGCCTTTTTCACTTTCTCAGTTTGTTTCTGATCTTGATAGGATTCTAGTGATGAAGAGCAGAATGAACTATCTGAGGTAAAGGAATGCAAGAAGAAGAAGAAGAAGAAGAAAAAGAAGAAAGAGAAAAACAAAAACAAAAAGCCAAAGGTCACTACTTGTTTATGTGACTGGTTATTTTCCTAGAGACTTTTACAATTCACCTAACCAGGTTTGTTTTGCTGCAGAATACAGAGGACCCTGGATGTGCCGTGATGAAAAAGCCTAAACAGAAGTTTAAATTCTGATCTTATTTGTACTGGCAAAATTTTGAAAGAGGATTGGAGCTCAAAATTTTTAGCCATGGTTTCTTTCCTTGCCCAAATTTGCTACTTACAAGTAACATGGAGTTTAGATGCAATATTGTGCAGGAGCTTTTGATTCGATCGACCTTTCCAACAAGCTACAACATAGATTACGAACCTTTATATATATATATTGTTAGATTCTTTCATGTTGTGAAGGTGGAGGGAATTATTGTTGAAACAAGTCCAATTTCCAAATATTAAATGGCAAAAATGCAGGTCGGGCGATGGGATTTCAAATCGTTGTTGTAATTTGTAAACATTCAATTTCAATCGGGATAAACACTTTCATTTGTCCACCCCTTCTTTTAATAGTTTTTGTGTTTTCTTTTCGTTTTTCATTTGTCTTTTTTTTGTCCCTGGCTGGTTTCGTTAATACATCATCACTTTTATTTTAGTTTTGTAAAAGGAATAAACAAAAACCCTCTAGTTTGATTTAGTGTGTTTGTTTTACTCGAATCATGCGTTCCAAAGCACGTTGAACGTGATTCAATGCCAAATCAAACACAATATTAGTTGATCTCACTTTATTTTTTGCTTTGCTGTTTGCATAACATTAGTTGAGTATATTTGGGAAGATTTCTATGGCAGAGAATTATGTACTTTATTGACCCTCTTACTAGTATTGTCTGCATTAATCAACGGTAAAAAATTTAGTATCGTTGTGTGATTCAATAAAATTAGTTTATACCCTTGTAAAGTACTGTTCTTGATGTGCAACATTTTTTTTTTATCTCTCAGACGAACTTGTTTTGTAATTATTCTTCGAGAGTCCTATAATTTCACGAGTGATTTTCATCCCTTGTGATGATCAATTACAAAATAATAAGGCAATAATATATTTACTTAATAACAAAGAATTTCAAAATTATCATGCATGACTGTTTATTATTTTTTAGCCGCACATGATAATTTTGAAATGTTTTATTATTAAATATTTTTTTTTCTATTTTGGGGTGTGTGTAAGGTGTTGCATACTTGTATTTGTTCACTGTTAATAGTGTCATTATTATTACACCACTACTACTGCCGGTTAAAGGTGTCTTTCTTGTTAAATAAGTTAGTAGTAACTGAAGCTAGTAGGTTGAGATATCAAGGGTGAATTCCAAAAAAAAAAAATAAAAAAATACTAAGGATGCGTTTGAATTTTTGGTAGGAGCAATATGTTCGAGAAAAAAAATGAATTTTGAGATAATACTTGATTATTCTCCAAAAGTATGTTTGAGACTAAAATTATACTTAAAAACTCAATTTCAAAGAAGCAGCAAACAACGTTTAGTAGGAAAAACAAAATGAAAGCAAATTCAATGGATAAAAGTAAAAGTAAGAATCCTAATCCATTGGTAAAATTACTTGGCAAATGTATTGCTCCTGATTTTTTTATACTTTTTTATGATATTCATAATAAATATTTTTTTTCGTTTAACTTTTTAATCAATATTCTAAAAACATTAATTAGCAAGACCTAAATTATTTTTTTTTCTTCTCAAAATTGCTTTTGTAACAGAAATCCAAACATTCAGGATATATTTACAAACTTAAATTTTACCCAAACTTTAAGTTTTCCAAACTTTAATTAATTAATTTAGAATTTTGTTCTTTAAGCTTGAGGGACTAAGTCCATTCACCCTTATTTATTTGAGGGGTTAGGGTTAGGGTTAGGGTAGAATGCATAACCAAAGTGCACACTACACACCATTGTTTCCCTCACACACCCATCTCTCGCTCTCGTTCGTTCTCTTCCATGTCTAGGCCAAAAACTGGTAGTTGACCCACCAGACATCCGACGCCGTCATCCGCTTCCTCAAACTTGCATAGACAGATCATCCCCTGCTTTGATTTCTTCAGCAACATGTTTCCTTCTTACCACAGGTCAGTAATTCAACCCATCAATAGCTAAAATGCTAAATAGTTCTATAAAGTCAAGTAATCTTCTAACTGTGAAAAAATTCTTCAAGTTGATGTTTAAACTTAATTTTTTTTATAAGTAGGAATAAATACAAAGTATTACAAAATGAGAAATTATACTTGTACAACAAAACATACAATTAAGAGAGATAAATGTGGATAAATTTAAATTTGAAATGTAATAAATGATAGGGTGAAAGAGAAAGATAAATTCAAAATATAATATTGTATCAATTATTGTATGTGTATCACTTCTTAGATAAAGTTTAAATATATTTTAGTTCTTGTAACTTAATGCTATTTTGTTTCTTTTTCTTACAAAATTATTTTTTTGTTTTTTGTTTTTATAAATTATATATTTTTTTAGTCCTTAAAACATTTTATATAACACTTTGAAGAGTGAAAAAAACATTATCTAAACACTGCAAAAATAAAAGACAAAACAAACATAATTTATAATGATTAAAAAAATAATTTTGTAAGAATGGAAAATAAAAAATCATTAAATTACAATGACTAAAAAGATATTTAAGCCTTAAATGGGTAAAATGCCATTTAAACCCCTAAAAGTGTATAGCATTGTTCCATTAGCTCTCAAAGAAGAACAAATTATAAAAAACAAAAAAATTCCCTGATCTGTCAATCACTTTAGTAGAAACATAAAAAATGGTATGACCTAAGTGATACTACTAACATATCTTTAAGAATAAGGTGATAATAAGTAGTTAAGTTTAAAAACTTGTTATGATTTTTTTTAGTTTCGGGACTAAAGTGATAATCCTTTACACTTTAAGGAACCAAAATGGTGTTTTACCCTTATTTAAATACATCAACTTAAGGACTAAAGTGATAAGTAATTACTTAAATAGTTTTAGAGTAAATCATCTATTTTTTTTTCTTAAAAGAGAGAGGGCGGTTTAATTCCCAAAATTAAGGAAATTCAAAACAAGTTCCTAAAAGTGTAAATCGTCAATTATATTGTTCCAACCATTACATACAACGTCTAACTTAAGTGATAATATTAATTTATATTTAGACATCATAAGTTGATTAAATTTAGAGACATATTAAATAACTTCAATTTTAGGAATTTATTTGAAATTTTCTTGATTTGGTAGACTCGTGACAAGGTTTAGGATTAGAATGGTGATTTACCTATTCATGTTCCTGAAAGCATACATAGATATCACATTAGCCCTCGAAAGTGAAAAGGTTCAAACAATAACTCTTGAACGTGCAATTTGTCATTTACTTTAGTGTAAAATTTAAAATGTCAAGTGATTTAAGTGATAATATTAACATATGTTTAAGGACTAAAGTGACAATGAGTACATAAGTTTATAGACTTATTTCACATTCTAGAGATTTATTTTGAATTTTCTTAGTTTTAGATATTAATGTGACAATTTTCACACTTTCTTTGAGGACTAAAATGGTGTCTTATCCGTTTTATTACTTTAGAACTACTTAGAGGGAGAAAGTAATACTTGGAGGATGAAATTGATGGTTTATTCCACAACCACCATACGTTAATGAAAACTGATGTCTACTACGCAGACATTTGCTACGACATGGCAACACTTTAGCATGAAATCTTGAACATTTGAAGGAAGAGGTAGTCCTTGAGTCCCTCATTGTTAGACTGATGGAGTATTTTCCTCGTATGATGAGAGCAACCCCTAAGCAGTTTAAGGAGTCTATGTAGAATGTGACTCTCTCTGTAACATTCTATTTTTCGTAAAATAAATTAAAAATAATTTTATTTTAAAATAAATAGAGTTTTATGAAAATAATGAGGTCTTTATAATTAAATAAATACAAAGAAATAGTTTTATTAATTAAAATAATAATTTTAAGGTAAATAAAATAAATATATGTTCTTAGAAAATAAAAAAATATTTTATTTATTTATTTGATAGGGAGTAAAATTGAGTATCTTTTATAAAATAAAAAAAAATAGAGTAAATAATAGGCTGAGAGAACCATAATTATAAATAGAGACATATTAAGTCAATTTTACATTTACGATACTTCTCTACGCTCTCTTCCTCTCACATTCATTCATTTTTCCTTCTTCCTCTTTCAAAATCCTTTCTTTTTTCCGCATACACTCAAACATATCTTAGTATGATCTTGGACTCGTTAACCATTAGATCATCGTGAAATTTGAAAGCTAGGTCCGAAACTCATTTTGCACACATCCCCACCATTGGGATTTGCGAATAATGTATGTGGAAAGAGAAATGTCCCTCTCACGAAGACAGTGAAATGGAGGATATGATCTCTTCTCCTTCTCTTTAATGCTTGGAAATCGTAATAGAAGAATCAAAGGAAAAATTTGAGGAATCTTAAATTGGTGACTGAAAAATGAATTTTAAATGATAAAGTGGTGAAGTGACGTGGGTTGTATTAAGTTGAACTATGTTATAAATATTTTTATAATTTATTTTGCTCATGTATTTGTTTATCCATATTTTAGTTAGAAATGTGATAACTCATTCCCTATGTGTTTTTTGTGCTTAGACCCTATGATGATCTCGAACCTTGTGTTTGTGGGAACATATGACTTAATGAATGACTTTAAAGAATCTTGTGCTAGAGGACGATGAAACACAATGCACTAATAGGATGTGACATTGGGACATGAGTTTTTGTTTCAACTCACACTTTCTACCCCAATATGCATATAAATGGGAAAAACATATGTAAAATGTGGAATCTAATTAAATCAATTTTATTCAATAAAATCGTAAGTAAATCCACGTGGGTGAAAGGTTCACATTCGCTTCACTATTACCAAATAAAACTTCTCAGAAATATTTCCGCCTCAAAATAAGGTCGTTCAAGTTTACAAAAAAAAATAATTTAAGTTAAGCAGCATAATCAAATAAAGTAAAATGACATATTTGGAACATCATGAAATTAAAACATAAACTTATTCTCTAATGTTACATCCTATTAGAGCATTGTGTCCTGGCCTCATCCAGCACAAGGTTCCTTAAAGTAATTCACCTAACCATCTACTCCCACGAACATAAGGTTCGAGATCATCACATGATCCAAACATAAACAACACACATGGAGTGAGTTATCACATTTCTAAACAGGTAGAGATAAATGAAGGCACACACACACACACACACACACACATACACACATTGTATAAGTATCACAAGCTCAACTTAACACAATTCATATCATTTTACCATTCATTGCATAACATCACTTGTTTCAAGGATTTAATCACAAAATCACATTTCACACCTTTACATTAATCATGTGTTCAAAACAACACATCTCAAGTACAATACAATATCTCACACTCACACGATTCATTACCCACCATCACGTAGCAAGTCACAATGATCATTGCACATACGTTATGCAACAAATACACTAAGACTTAATCCTATATACAATGTGATACCATATCAATGAAAAAATAACACCGGGGCACCTAAGAGTACCTAACAAGACACACCACACAATGAGCATGTCAAGTCACTTTCATTAAATGAAATAATAAGGTGACCAGTAATGATCACTCTGTTTTGCGAGAATGCTCCAACTGTGACACCCTCTACCCCATACATATATGTATTAATAATAAAAGGAATACAAATTCATAATTAATTAAAATTTTTTAAAATACATTTAAATAAAAACATTTCAAAATGGTAAAAGACTCGCATTCACTTTTCTAACATCATAAAATGACTTGTCCAATAAATACTAAAATCATCTCGGCTTAAAATAAGGTCGTTCAAGACTTCATGCAATTAATATAGAAACTTATGCCCCAATGTCACATCCTATTAGAGCATTGTGTCCCGACGTCCTTCCGCACAAGGTTCCTTAAAGCAATTCACCAAGTCATCTGTTTTCCTGAACACAAAGTTCGAGATCATCACAAGATCCAAACACAAACAACACATTGGGAGTAAGTTATCACATTCCTAACTAATAGAGAAACAAGATAACTAAATATACATATCATATAAATAAGATACAATTTAAACATAACTCACGTAATTCCACTACTTTGTCATTTAAAATTCACTTTTCAATCATCAATCACATTACACATGAATCACACACTTCGATTAAGACATAATAACACTCATCAATTTCATAATAAATAATTAGCAAGTGTTATGCAACAGATATACTAAGACTTAAGCCTATATGCAATGTGACACTATGTTAGTGGAAAACCACCCTGGGGCGATTAGGAGTACATAACAAGACACACAACAAAATGAGTATGTTAGGTCACTCTCACTAAGTAAAATCACAGGGAGACCAATTAGGGTCACGCTATTTTGTGAGAATGCTTCAACCATGTGGGATCGACACAAACTTCAAGGAGCACTCAAACCGGGTGTATTTACCCCCAAGACCTACACTCCAAAGAGTCCGTCAGGACCTCTCCCTCCAGATTCAGGTCCAACCCCTAAAATTTTTTTTGCATGTAGACACTATTAATGAATTATACAATACTCATGACCTCACACTCGTGTTTCAAACATGTTTAACATATTGCACTACAATTTAACATTGGTTCCTAAATAGAAAACCTACACTTTCCCTTTAATACTGTGCATCAACACTTTTCTCAAGATAAACACTGGTCGGGTTATTGTACAATTCACAGCTCACATCACAAGTAATGTCACATCAAGTGTTAATCACACACTTATTCACAACTAAAACTCATGTTCACAATTTCACATCTCATTATGTCACAATCAACCATCTCAAGTTTACATGTATATAACAAATTAACACATGTTCAACTTTGCACTTATACTCAATCTCAAATAACAATATTATAATCTCAAAGTAACATGTTATTCCACAATTCATCACATATTCAATTTATAGACATTGTTCATGAATTATACAATACCCACGACCTCACACTCGTGTTTCGAATACGTTTAACACATTGCACTACAATTTAACATTGGTTCCTAAATAGGAAACCCACATTTTTCTTTTAACATTGCACATCAACACTTTTCTCAAGATAAACACTGGTCGGGTTATTGTACAATTCACAGCTCACATCACAAGTAATGTCACATTAAGTGTTAACCACACACTTATTCACAACTAAAACTCATGTTCACAATTTCACATCTCATTATGTCACAATCAACCATCTCAGGTTTATATGTATCTCGGAAATTGACACATTTCACTTTGCACTACTCAATCTCCATAACAATATTATAATCTCATTATAATAATTTATCATACCTCATAACTCATATACACATCACAAAATAATAATATTTGCATGACACAAAACATATATATATAGTAAATATATATATATATATATATATATATATATATATATATATATATACACACACACACACACACACACACACACACACATAACATGTTGATCATCATCGTGGGAAAATATAGAATAAGATAATAATTTGTATAAAATAAGTCATTAAAGAATATTATTTAGAGTATAATTCACGTTAATAAAAAGAACTCAATTTAGAACACAACAATTTTTCATTGGGACATCAATTGGTTCGTCAAACATATATAATTCACAATTATAATTGTAAGGATAGAATCAAAATTTGCAAAAACACCCCAAAAACCTATTCTAATTGATACTCTAAGGATCCCTACACATGTTCTCACTACTTCCCAATTGTGAATAACTCATCCCTTACCTCTAAGTAGGCTCACGTGTGTATTTTGACAACGATAATGACATCTCTAACATTTTCTTGAGATTCCTCAAGCTTTTCCTCTGATTGTTCTAATAGGATTTCCAAGCGTTAGAGAGAGGAGAAGAGATTGAAGCCTTTATTCCATTGTTTATGTGTGATGAATATTTCTTCCTCCAAAGACATTATTATGCAAATCCCAACGGTTAAAACATGAGAAAGTGAATTGCAAACCTGGTGTCCAAATTTCATGAAGATCCAACGGTTAATGAGGTCGGGATCATAGGTTTACTGGGATAGTTTTGGGTTTCTACGGGAAAGGAAAAAGCTACGATGCGAAGTGTATTTCTCTCGGCTCCAACATGCTTTCCTAATTTCCAACGGTGAGAATGTTCAGAAATGAGTTCCAAACCTGGTGCTCAAGTTTCATGACAATTCAACGGTTAAAGAATTCGAGATCGTTGTTTTACTAAGACAAGTTTGAGTATATGTGGGAAGAAGAGAGGGTTTTGGGAGGAGGAAAAGAAAAAACAAAATTGAGAGGAATAGAAGACGTAGAGCCTATCGTCAAAACTGACCTAGCATGTCTGTGTTTATAGGTAGGGTACTCATAGCCTATTATTTATTCTATTTTTCTTTGTTTATTAATCTATAAACAAATACTCTATTTTATTTCCTATAAAATGAATCTATCAAATATCTTTCCTTTTTTTTTTCTCCTTCAAACTATTATTTTAATAAAGTTATTTCTCCTTATTTTTTTAATTATAAAAACCTCATCATTTTTTCCTAAAATTCTATTTATTTATAAATAAAAATCCTTTTTAATTTATTTACGAAAAATGGGATGTTACACCAACCATATTGGATCAACATAGGCTAAAAGTGTAACACCCCGTTTTCTTTGTTAAAAAAATTAATTAAAAGGGGTTTTAAAACAAAATAAATAAGTTTTTATTTAAAAAAATAGAGGTTTAGAATAAATAATAAATATGACTCTTTAGAAAATAAAAAGAATGCTTTAGAAAATAAGAGAGGTTTATTTATGCATTTTTTTTATTTATTTAATAGAGAGAAAATAGTTTTTTAATAATTAATAAAATAAACTAGAAAAATATGAATAAGAATTAAGTCATCTGATTTCTCACTATATAAAGAAACTTTTAACCCTAGAGCAATTTTACAAAACATTTTCTACATTTTCTGTTCCTTTTCCTCTGATGCTCAAAAACCCTAATAGAACAACTAGAGGAGGAGTTCTAGAGAGTACCAAAAATGTCACCATTGCTAACGGAGAACACTTGAGCGACTGCATCGAGGTAAGAAATGAGTTAGTCACACTTGTGGATTAGAATGAAAACGTGTAGGGATTTCTAGAGGATCAATTTTGGGTTATTTTGGACTATTTTTTTAAAATTCAATTATGTTTTTATGCTTTTATTCATAAATTGATTGTGTTCATGGGCCAATTGATGTCCCGATATGAAATTGTTATGAAATGATATGTTCTGGTGTTTGAGTGTGTTTCATGATTTTTTTTTTGCCTATTAGGAATTGTGATGGGTTATATTTAATCATTCACTATATATAATTCTTAAAGGGTGACTTATTCTAATTATATATAATTTGTACCTAGTGATAATCGTTATATAACGATTATTCTTGTCGAAGTTTGTTTGAATTTTGTTAATTATGCTTCGTGATTTTCTTTATACAAGCACATTGGAAAATTTAGGTGATTTGAAAGTCTAATGCAGCGGTGTGATACAATGTAGAAATAAAGTATATAGACCATGTCAGTAATTGTTTCAAGTCTAGACAAAAAATGAGTTTGCAACTGATATTACACATTGTGTTGAAGTCATTTTAGTGTGTACGAATTCCACTTGCATGCATTAGCTATTCTATGTTTACGGGTTCATGAATGTTACAATAATAGTTATGCTATATTAAAACAAATTAAGTACAAGAATGCGACAAAGTTAGTCTACTATTATATATATATATATATATATATTTGATTATAGGTGTATGTTTATATTATAAATTGATATTTAGGATATCATAGTTTTATTATAGCATGATTTTGAAAATGTTTATTGTCATGAAATTGGAAATATTATGGATTGATCGTTATATATGCGTATGTGTATGTTGTATCTTATGAATATTGTTATGAATGTTATGAAGATGTATAAATGAACTTGACGTGGATTAAGTGATAAATTGAGTATGTGATGAATTGTGAGATACATGTATATTGAGATATTATATGCAATGAGTTGTAAGCTATGAATTGTGCATTCACACAACTGTCAGACCCTTTAAGGATGACGAGTTAATATGTGATGAGTTTTACTATGGGAACTCGATGAGTTTAATCACTTGAGGCGCAACAAGTTAAAATAATTTTGAAAATAATTGAGATTTTGAAAACAATTGAGTAGTTGGGTGTATTGCATAATTTATAGGTAGACTCTGTGTGTTAAAATATTTTCCGGGTTGGACCTAAATCAGGAAGGAGAGACCCTGATGAACTCGTCGGAGTCTAGACCTTGGGGGTAAATACTATTCATTGAGTTAACGATTGGGGTTTTGATGTTATTTTTTGGAGTGTGTGAACTTGAGTAAGTGTGAATACTTCTGTGTGATTTGGTGAAGTGTTGTTGTTTATGTAAATTCAGCTCTATGTATTTATATGTTTCACATGCTTTAGTATTTTATTATATATGAATGTGATAACTTATTCCCGGTGTGTGTTTGTGTTTGGACTGTTTTGGGTGACGAGTTCCATGCTAGAGATGGAGAGACTTAGCCTTTTTCAGGAAAATGCTCTGATATATATGACATCAGGGCATGTGGTTTTATTTCATATGTTACAGTTTTATGAATAGTATAGTTGTTTTATGTTTTCCACTATTAGTTTGACTTCTTTTCATTTAGTATGAACGACCTTGTTTTGAGTAGAGATGATTTTATTATTTATTTGGATAAGTTCTATTATGATGTTCAAAAAGCGAGTGTGAACCTTTTACCCTTTTTGAAATACTTTTATTCAAACGTGTTTTAAAACTTTTAATTAATTATGCATTTCTATTCCTTTTATTATTAGTACATATATGTTATGTGTAAGGTAGATTGTGTCACATAAAGGAGTACTCAAACTGAGTGTATTTACACCTAAGGTCTAGAATTTGAAAAATCTGTTAGGGTATCACCTTTCTGATTTAGGTCCAACCCCTAAAACAACTTTTACATGCATACAATGCTTATGAATTATACATGCAGACACTGCTCATGAATTATACAATACCCACGATCTTACACTTATTTTTAAACACGTTTAACACATTACGTCACAATTTAACACCTCAGGTTCCTAACTTGAAACCTTACACTTTCCTTTTAACACCTCACACATTGTGCTACGATTTAACACCTCAAGTTCCTAACTTGGAGCCATAAACTTTCCTTTTAACACCTTGCGCATAACCAATTTTCTCAAGATAAACACTAGTCAAATTATTGTATAATTCACATCTCACAATACAAGTAATATCACATCAAATATTAACCACACGCTTATTCACAATCATATCCCATGTCCACAATTTAACATCTCATAGCTCATGAATTATACAATACTCACGATCTCACACTTGTTTTCAAACATGTTTAACACATTGCGCTATAATTTAACACCTTAGGTTCCTAACTTGGAACCCTACACTTTTCTTTTAATACCTCGCACATAAACACTTTTTTCAAGGTAAACACCAATCGAATTATTGTATAATTCACAACTTACAACACAAGTAATATCACATCAAGTATTAACCACATACTTATTTACAACCATATCCCATGTCCACAATTTTAACATCTCACAACATCACAATCCACCATCACATGTTTACGTGTATATCACTAATTAATACATGCTCAACTTGCCACTTATACTTAATCTTAATCACAATTTTATAATATACAAATAGTATTACATATATAAACATGCACAATATATAAATAACTAAAATAAATATTTTAATCATGAATTTACAAAGTGAAATATAATTAAACAAAACTGCACTAAAGATTCACTAAAACTTTCGAAGAACCTTATAGTTAAATAGGCTTTGGCCAATTTTAAAGAATAACAATATAAAATATATAAACTCATACTAAATATTAAAACTAAAATAATAATCGACAATGTCATTCTGTTAGCCTATTCTAATTCCAAACTATATAAAAAAAAACTTAAGAAACACGAAAACGGGAAATATAGATCAATATTTCATTCCTTCTTACAATATATCACTCCTTACTTAATTTCATCAATTTACGTTAATTTCATAATAATCGAGAATGCCATTCCGTTAGCCTATTCTAATTCCAAACTATATAAAAAAAACTTAAGAAACACGAAAAGGGGAAATACAAGATCAATATCTCATTCTTTCTTACAATATATCACTCCTTACTTAATTTCATCAATTCACGGTTAATTAGAAAAAAAACTCAATTTTTAGGGTTCACTCTCAATACAAAAACATATCAATTTCACAACAATTTCACATTGGAACATCAATTGGTCCATCAAACACAGTCAATTTGCGATTAAAAACATGCAAACAAAATTGAATTTCATAAAACAACCAAAAATTAATCCTTTATGGAACATGTTTAGGTGTATGTGGGAAAAAGAAATGATTTTGGGAGAGAAAAAAGAGAGAAAGGTCGTAGGAACGTATCCTAATTATAAAAACTGATCTTATGCATCTCTATTTATAGCTAGGATACTCTGAGCCTATTATTTACTTTATTCTTCTCTTTATTTTATTATTTTATAAAAATGAACTCTATTTTACTCTTTCATTAAATAAATAACCAATTAAAACATCCTTTTATTTTCTAAAATATCATTTTACTTTATTTATTTTTTAATACTATGAAACCCTTATTTTAATTAACAAAAACCCTTTCTTATCATTTATTTAATTTCTAAAAACTTTATTAATTTTTAAATAAAAATCTTTATATATTATATGAAAAACGGGTGTTACACAAGTGAAGGAAATGGGTTTTGTCCTTTGAAGTTGCAATTTGTTAAAGCCGTTCATGTGAAGCTGTGTGTGAGCAGGGCTACGTGGGCGTGGAAGGAGGGTGTGTATAGGAAGTGGGTTGGAGTGATGATGATGTTTTTGCAGCGTTTAGATTGCATCCCTTATGTATGTCTCTCTCGTAAGGGAAGATTGAAGAGTGTCATGAGTTTTTTGGTGAATGAGCTGGGCTTTGAGGCTTCTCATGTTGCTAGGTGTTCGGTGGTGTTGTCCTTAAGCTTTGGGAAACAGATTGTTCCGAGGGGGTCTGTTGTTCTTGTTTTGAAGTCAAAAGGAATGGTAAAGGTGAGCTTGGGTGGGATATTTAAGTGTGATGAAAAGTTGTTCTTGGATAAGTTTATATATGGTCATGATGAGAAACAAACTGAGGAGTTATTGAAGTTGTATAAGGATAAAATGACTCTTGCAGGGTGACTAGGGATCAATGTTGGTTATAGGTAATGAGTGAAATGAAGTAATCAAGCTTTGTGGTTGTGGTTTTACTGCAATCATTAATATTGTGGGAGCAAGAGTTCTAACAGCACACTATTTTAGCACATATAAGGGTAAATCGACTTTTGCAGGGTGACTAGGGATCAATGTTGGTTATAGGTAATGAATGAAATGAAGTAATCAAGCTTTTAAATTGTGATTGTGGTTTTATCGCAATCATTAATATTGTGGGAGAGAAGAGTGCTAGCAGCACACTCCTTTTAACACATATAAGGGTAAATTGATGGTGACTAGGGATCAATGTTGGTTTTAGGTAATGAATGAAATGAAGTAATCAAGCTTTTAAATTGTGATAGCCATTTTATCGCAATCATATATTAATATTGTGGGAGAGAAGATTACTAACAATACATTCTCTAATATATTTATTTTAACACGCATTATTATTGATTGATATTTATTGGAAACTACAAAATTATAAGAGAAAGTAATTTGATAATATGTGCAACCCATAATTTTTAGTATTTTTCAAAAAATTTCAATAAATAAGAAAGAATGTGTTTGAAAGAATGTGTCTAAGAGCATTTATCTTGTGAGAGATTAGACACAATGTTCATCTTCGAAAAAGACTTTAGGCAGGTGAGTATATAACCTCCATTGAAAAGATGACATGAAAGTTATAACATAAAGCTTTTGGATGGACGAGAAAAACTACATTGTTGATCCATAACCAAGCACGCATATAATCAATGTGGTTTTAATTGTAATATTGAACAAGTTTTAAAATCTTGAAAGTAAAAGTTAAAGTGCTTATTCCCGTGAGCTACCTGTCTTTTGGTGCATTACATTATTCAATCCATTTTTCTTCTGGTTTCCTCCAATTCAGCTTAAATGTGGCTAGAAAATTAGTATTGATCTTCACTGTTTTTAGGCATATTAAATGGATACATTTGCTGCCCATTTAAAGTTGGTTTTCAAATGATTGTATGGTACAAATTAAGATACGATGGATTAGGTTTGCTGACCTTTAGTATTATCTGAGTTCTATGTAATTGTTGGTTGGGTCATATCATGGCTTGATATGAAAAAATATAACCATTCTCTTCATTTCATAGTCACTGTTCCACTAGATATGTATGCTTTCACATATTTTTTGCTGTAGTAAAATGTTTATAATCTATAACGAATGTGCAATCGTTGGAAGTGAATTAAATGAATTGACTAATTAAAAAAAAGATTATTTTTTCGAATAAAAATTATACTCTAGAAGTTATTTCACTTATATATTTGCAACTAAGTCATTTTACCAGAACAAAAATTACCATCGAAGTTTTCTTTTATAATTTTTATTTTGTTAACAAAGCTCCAAGAGAAAAATACGAATAAACTGTAACGGGGTAAAAGGTGGCATTGTGCTTAAAAACAAGAAAGCTATAACTATTTGCTTCTAAATTAAGGTGAAAAACAACATCCACAGTGTGGAATCAAATAAGCTTGACAATTAAAAATGTTATTTCCACCATTTTTTGAATAAGTCTTTGAAAATAAAAAATAAAGAGAAAAAACAAAGTGATATTTTTATAATTATAATTAAAAATAAAAACTGTTTTATCAAATAAAAAAACCTGCTTGAATATGCTGAAAGTTGTCGAAATAAAAAGATCTTAATTACTAAATGTGACATTGGTCTAAGCTATGCATGTCAAACACTCCAAAAGTTTGCTGAGCATATGCAGCTCAATCGAATCTAAGATAATCCCTTGTGCACTGCACAAGTTAGTCACAAAGTACATAGCTATTCAGTTCTTCACACAGATCTCTTTGGCAACCAAATCACAGTCACAGTTTCCTCCTTTTGTTGGTGTTTTTCTGGTCCTGAGTGTTAACATTGTGGTTAACAGCCATGTCCTCAGCAACAGCTTTGTCCTGATCTTCCAGTGCTTCTTTGACAAACATGTTTAGTTTCCACAGTATGAAGTCACTCTGCATAAACTAGTCAAATTGGTGAGTAGCTCAAAAGCACTTACTAAACAAAACAACTTAGGATAGGACAGACAAACTTAAAAAAAATAAAAATGAATGACAACTAGCATGTTCGGATAGCTTTTGATTTTAGCCCCCAAAATCAGGTGAAAAATTGAAAAAGTAGAAGCAACTATTTGTTGCTCTGACTCTCTCGACTTGACTTTGGAATTGATTCTATAGGAAAATTGAATCTAATCCAAACATGCTAAACATACTTTAGTAGCTATAGGGTAGCGTTATAAACCTGACAATCAAGGTCAAGGTCGACCTGTGGAGCATCATGTTGGAAGGTTGGGTCAATCTCATGAATTATGGCCATTGCCTTGAGGAGATTATCACCATTCAGTCTGTTTAAATTTTTCTTAAGTGCCAGTTTCTCATGAGTTGATAGTTTCCTGCAATATTGCCAACACATACACATAATCAACCCAATGCCACAACATGGAAAAACAAAAAACATAGCAAACAAAAGTCATGTACTTAAAAGGATCAAATATTGCTGGACCAAATATTTGTTAATTAGATTGAACTGTGCTCGAACCTTTAACAAACTATGGATTTTTCATAGTTAATTTAGAAAAGTAAAAAACTAATTCAAAAACATTTATTTACCTAAGCAATAAACCACAAGGAACCCCAGAATGACACACTCAATATAACAGAAAATTTCAACATCATGAGTGGGACAGGCAAGTTAATGCAGTGCAGGGGTATACATTTTCACCAAATCTTCTTGGAGGTTCTGGTAAATCTCTAAAAATTCAAGCACCATTTTGAATTTAATCTCATTCATACTCTCAAGATTTTAACAAAATTTTATTATCAACGTTAAAGCCAGGACAGTAAACAAAAAGATGGCATATGATACTTGTTTATTGCAATTTGACCTTGATCACCAAGTAATACTAACTAATAAGGGACAACATCTTAAAAAAAACATGTTCACGAACCTGCACTTCTTAATCACCATTTCTTTGAGATTCTTTAACTGCTCATCAACATCGCACAGCTGAAACAACATGTAATCAAACACATTAAACATCTGATATACTTTAAAGTAATACATAAACAATTACTAATTTTTCACACACTCTAACAAGAAAATAGTAAATCAACCGCATGTCTTATATCCTTTGTCATATTGGCATAAGCAGCTTCTTCAGCAAGCTTCGCTTTCAACAGTGCACGTGCTTCTTCCTTTTCACTTTCCTGAAATAATCACAAGAAAAAGGTGAAGGTCATAGGATGACTAAAATCACTATTATTTGACTATTTCTGTATGTGAAGCCTCCAAAATTATATATAAGAAAGTTCCATTCATCCAAAATAGAGGGAAATATTTTGGAAAAGCAAATTACCGCCTGAGCAACTTTAGGTAATAGCTGCAGCCATTTCTTCTCAAATTTTTCCCGCAATGTCTTGGCCATAATGTGGATATCAGTTTTTTCATCATTGTATTTCATTGCATTCTTAAAAACCAGGGTGACATCAGAATATATCTGACGCACGTTCTTATAACCAGAACCATCCTTAGCATCCATTTTCCTTTTTATCGTACCGAAATCCATAGGCTTTTCGATAATCTAGGGAAAGAAAATTATATGAACAAATTCACTTTTAGAAGGAAACAGCAAACAAAGAACTCTGATATAAAATGTAAACTTTTAACAAGTAAAAAAGGCCACCAGTTACAATGACCAAACAATTATTTAAACATTTTTTTCTGTAAGTGTACAAGAATACATGCTTTTATGTTAAAAAATGATTTCAAATGTCATTTATATAAATATAAATAATATATTTATAGCCTTCTTTTTTTCCTAGATATTTATAGTCTAAATCAAGAGAAAAGCTTTAAAAAGAAAAGAAAAACTTAAATACCTGATAATAGTCACTCAGCCCAAGACCTTCAACATCTACAGGATCCATGAAGGGCCAAGCCCATCTATGCTGAGTTATCTGAGAAAAAATAAAAATGTATCACTATTTATTTTCTGCAGGAAACTTGGCACAGTCAATTTGGAAGATTCAACAGAAAAACGACAAAGATAACTTGTAAATTTTCTAAGTATCTTGTGATACATTTAAACCTTAGAATAACCTGCTCATATAAAAAATTTAAGTAAAAGATAAAACTAAACAAAATTATTATAAATGACTACCATTCAAAATGCCGGTCCCAGTTTTAAAGAAGCTTGAAATTGTCATGATTAGATCAAAACAAACTAAAGCTTTTTAGCAATGTATTTTTTTCTGTACAAATCACACCAAATAGTGTCTGAATATATTTACCATATACTAAAACTTGAAAATTAAAGTTTTTTTTTTAAAGAATTAGTTAGTAACACATATCCTAAGGCTTAGAGAAAATACAGTGACAAACAAAGCAAGGAAGAAATGAAAAATAAAAGTATTGCATCGATAACTAAAAGACAGTTACAGTACTTGGAAAAGAAAAAACTACATAAAATCCAGAGGGAGAATGCAAAATACTAAAATTGAAGAGCAAAACTTAAAATACATTTTTGTACATTAATGGCATGAAGAGAAGAACCAAAAGTAAAACTGTATATAAGAAAACCAAGATTAACAAAAGCAAGTGAAAAAATAAGTAAAAATTGGTTAAATATTAGGGAGCCGGGCAGGTAAATTGATGTTAGGAAACAAAGAATAACTCAATAAATGAGTAACTAGGCTGATACTCAGGTAAGACAAAGTTCTGACATGGTCAAATGGAGCCTCATAGGAAAGATGACAAGTGGGTGTATGATCCGAACTTAGTAAAGGGAAGCTATGAAATTTCAACACAAGCCCCATATGGCGAATGAGCACAACTAATTAATAGTAAAACAATTTACGTTGTCTATCATTGAAAGCTGACCAAATTCTTTTTATTGATCAATGGTTCAAGTTCAATTCATGTAGGTCCAGTAGAAAGATTATTGACTCAAGTGGTGTATGACCAATTTCCAATGTAGGTCCAAGATTGTAAATTGTAATATCTTAACCCCACAATTGAAATATGAAATACAAAAAATAGTTGCAAGGTATTTGCACTTGCCTGATGGAATATTGTGGAAAACTGGTGCATAACCTCTTTCATTGTGTTTGAAGAATTAGCTTCCTTACTTGATCCACCTTGTCGTGACCTTTTGGTGCCAATAACATGCTTCTCCTGGCTTTTGTCTTTGGCATTATTAACTTGATCATTGATGGTACTGTAGTACTTTTGAACCTCAGCAACTTGCTCCTCAAGCTGCATGCAAGACATGACACAAATAATTTTTTAAAACTCAATGTCAAGTTCAAACTTATAAATACTACATCCCATAAAAAAATTAAGGCCAATTCAAATAGCAGTCTAAGAAAAATAGAACACGGAGACTAGAAGAGAACTTTGTGGGCTTGTGAAAAATAGGACTAAGAAGAATGTTTAAGAAACTGAAAAAAGAATTTGAAAGAGAGCACATAAGAGGAAGCCATAGTTTAAATTCTCCAATCTTCTTTGAACGAAAAATGAGAATAAACAAGTGAAAGGTGAAAGGACTGAAGCTAAGAACTCTCTCTACTCTTTAGTTTCTTTGTAAAGTAAAATTTCCATTCACTATCAGAACCCTGAGTACAATAAACATTGGATGGGTGAAAAGAACACAAAATAAACAGGACAGAGAAGACAAGTAAATTAGTATTTCTATATGATGCATTTAGGTAAATAACTTAATTAAATAGTTAATGAATAACTTCTTATTACACGAATACTTATATTATAAATAAATATAACAAGAAGATTATTGGAAGAAGCTAAAATGAACTTGTTTTAATAAGTTACAGAAATTTATTGAAATACACCAAAAATAATTTATGAAAACCATACACTATTTTCTTGAGTTCAAACAAGTTCTCAGTAAACTCTAATTATCCTCCCAAAATTTGGCATAGGAACCATGACACAGATACAACTGTTCAAAAAAAGCATTAGCATTATGAAAAAATCTTCCAAGAACTTGCACGAGGTAACAGTGGTTGCTAGGTTGGCTCAAGACATATTAAACAACATAATGCCATAATGAAATGACCTCAAGACAGAAGTGCCAAAACTATTTAGCTGTCAAAGCAAATTTTCAGCATTGAAATCAAGTTTGTAGGTCCCCAAACCCTACTCAAGGATAACAAAATCCCATCCAACAAAACTTTTAAATATAACTCTTGTGCAAAATAAATCTGTTGGAGATATATTAAAGAAGAGGAGAACTGAATATTGTAAATAAAAAAAATGCACACTTTTATTGATTTCATCAGATATTGCTTAAATAGATTGAGTTAAAAACTGAAAAACAGAAAATAGAAACTAACTAGCTAAACTTCAGCAACTACGTGAAAATAAAAAATAAAGAATCAAAGCTACTGATGCACACATTTGCACACGTTCAAACACTCCTCTTTGCATCAAGTAGGTGCAAATTTCAAGTCTTTCTCTTAAATCTTCAAATCTGCTTTTTGCAAGAAGCTTTGTGAATATGTTTGCCAGTTCATCTTCAGTTTTGCAATACTTCAGTCTAACTGCACCATCTTTCTGAACATCTCTGACGAAGAGTAGTTTGATGATGAAATGCTTGGTCTTCCCATGAAAAATTGGATTGTTTGAGATAACTATAACTGCTTGATTATCAACCATGACTTCGGTACTCGTTTTTTGCTCTAAGTGCAGATCATTTACAATTTTTCTCAGCCATAAAGCATGATTAACAGATGTTGTTGCAGTGATGAACTCTGCTTTGATTGTCGATTGAGTCACAATTTCTTGCTTCTTTGAACTCAAAGTAAATATTCTTGATTCGAAGTTGAAACAAAAACCAGGAGTGTTCTTCATGTCATCTAAAGACCCAACCCAATCACTATTAAAATAACCTTGCAACTCAAAGCTTGGTGTTAGGCAAAACTTAACACCGAAGCTTACAGATCCCTTAACATATTTGAAAACTCTTTTAGCAGCTCTAAGATGAGACTCATTAGCACAATTCATAAATCTTGAAAGAAAGTTTACAACATTCATAATATCTGACCTTGTAGTTGTTAGATACATCAAGCAGCCAACCAAACTTCTATATTCAAACTCATCCACTTTAGTTGTTCCATCATCCTTGCACAACTTTTCTTTTTGACACATAGGAGTGTTCTTACTCTTACAGTTACCCATGCGGAACTTCTTTAAAATCTCCTTTACATACTTTTGTTGATAAATGAATATTTCATTTTCTATTTGCTTGATTTCTATTACGAGGAAATAAGACATTTCTCTAAGATCAATCATTTCAAAGACTTGCATCATGTCTTCTTTGAATTGTTGAATAAGCTCAATGTTGTTGCCAGTGACTAAGAGATCATCCACATATAAGGATACCACAAAAAAATTATCACTGTCACCTTTAACATATAAAGTAGACTCACTAAAGCTTTTAACAAAGCCTAGTTTCAGTAGGTATACGTCAATTATGCTATATCAGGCTCTTGGAGCCTGCTTCAAGGCGTACAGTGCCTTCTTTAATAGATACACCTTGTCTTCATCTCCTTTTGCATCAAAGCCTTCAGGTTGCTCAACATAAATTTCTTCCTTTAGGAAGCCATTTAAGAAGGCTGACTTGACATCAAGCTGATAAATCTTCCATTGATTTGTGCTGCAATGGCTAGTAACATTCTGATTGTATCTAGCCTTGCAACTGGAGCAAAAGTATCAAAATAATCTACTCCAAAAACTTGAACATACCCTTTTACCACTAACCTTGCTTTATATTTGTTAATTGAGGCATCTGCATTCACCTTCTGATGTTGAGGTCTTTCAACTAATTCCCGGGTCTGATTTTTTTCGATCTAGCGAGCTCTTTCTACATAGCATCCTTCCATTTAGGATCTTTTTCTGCTTCCTGATATCCTGCTGGTTCAAGCATAGCAACATTGCACCTCTGATATATGTCAGCAATTAATCTAGTGTTGCGAACAGGAGAATGATCAACTAACCCTTCTTGATTCAAATCATCAGTTTGCTGATTTTTTTTCATCGTTCCAACTCCACTTCTCATTCTCCATGAAGCTTACATCCCTACTTATTAGAATTTTTCTTGTGTCAGGTTGAAAAATTCTATAAGCTTTAGATGTTAGGCTATACTTGATAAATATGTTGGGCTTCACTCTTTTGTCCAACTTGTCTCGCTTAACTTGTGGTACATTCGTAAAACACAAACAACCAAAAACTTTCAGATTTTTTAATTGTGGCTTAAAGTCATACCAGGCCTCAAAAGGAGTATTTCCATCAACTACTTTTGTGGGAAGTCTATTCAACAAAAATACAACAATTGTTGCCTCCGCCCAATATTCTTTGGGAAGTTCCTTCTCAGGAAGCATACATCTAACCATCTCCATTATGGTTCTATTTTTCCGCTCATTGACCCTATTTTGTTGTGGAGTATATGGTGTTGTAAGTTGATACTCAATTCTAGCCTCCTCACAAAATTTATCAAATTCATTTTAGGTGTATTCATTGCCATTACCTGACCTCAAAACTTAATTCTCAAGCCACTTTGGTTCTCAATCCAGTTCTTGAATTTGAAGAACACACCTACAACCTTTGACTTGAACATAAGAAAATAGATCCAACACATCCGTGTATAATTGTCAATAAAAACAATGTAATATTTACTCCTATTTAGTGAAGGAGCCTTATGAGGTCCGACAACATCTGTATGTATGAGTTGCAGCTTCATGTTAGCTCTCCAAGCTTTCTTTTGAAAAGGAAGCTTTGCTTGTTTACCAAAATGACATGCCTTACAACTTGGTAGATTCAACTCAATATGGGGCAAGCCACGAACTAACTCCTTCTTTTGCATATTCAAAATTGTCGTGTGATGAAAATGACCTAACCTCTTATGCCAAGTCTCTGTGTTGGTCATAGCAGCCGTATAAGCTGCTTGTTCCTCCTTCATTAGGTCAAGTGAGAAACTCTTGCCTCTCATTTTAATTCTTATGACCTCATTGTCATACGGATCCTTGATCGTGCACTGCTTGTTCTCAAAGAAGACTTTGAATCCCTTCTCAAGTAGCTGCCCAACTCTCAGTAAATTCTAACTAATGTTTTTTACCTGTGCTACTTTCTATAATAACAGTTCCTTTCCCTTTGACAGTAATGTAATCACCATTGCCAATTCTGACTTTGGATACTTGTGAATTGTCCAAATATCTAAAGAGTTCTTCATTATTGGTCATGTGATTAGTACAACCACTGTCTACAAGCCAACAATCACTAGAGCTTGAACTGCTGCTTGTAAAACATGATGCTACGAACAGTTGCTGCTCTTCCTCTTGTTTGCTTACTGCTTGGGCATCGTTCTTCTGTTGAGAATTGCTTTTGCATATTCTTTCATGGTGGCCAAGTTTATTGCACTTCCCACACTTTACATCAGGTCTTCTCCAACATTTGAAAGGAGGATGACCCTTCTTGTTACAATGTTTGCAAGGAGGAAAGTCCCTATTCTTTTCACCAGCTGTAACACTTGGGTTGAAATTCTTCTTAAAACTCCTCCTTTTGTCTTTATCTCCTTAATTACTTTGTAAGTTAGCTTGCAATGCTCCTTCCATAGAATCTTCACTCCTCATCAGTTTCCTTTGTTCTTGAGCCTGTAAGGCATTGTGTAGTTCTGTCAAGGTGATTTTTGATAGATCTTTGCTATTTTCCATGACAAATATAGTAGCATCAAATCTTTCAGGAAAGGTTACAAGTATTTTTTGAACGATTCTAGAATCAAAAAATTCAGAACCAAGCAGCCTTATTTGGTTAGCAATGCTAAGAAGCATATTTGTGTACTCATTGATTGTCTCTGACTCCTTCATTCACTGCATCTCGAACGCACGAATTAGATTGAGCACTTGCATACCTTTAACTTTGTCATCTCCTTCATATTTAGTTTTAAGGAAATTCCAAACTTCAAATGCTGAGTTTTGGTGCATGATTCTAGTAAAAATCTCTTCTAAAACAGCGGCAAATAATGTAGCTTTTACCTTCGACTTCCTTGATTTATTTAAAGTATCACTCTTCAGCTAAGCCATGGTTGGGTTATCCGTTAAGGGAATAACTTCATAGTCTTCCTCAACAGCTTCCCAGAGATCATTCGCTTCGAGGTGGGCTTTCATCCTAGATGCCCATAATTTATAATTTTTACCCTTAAACACTGGTGGCGCTAATGTTGTAAAGGGTGTTTCAAAATCCATGTTATGGATTGAATCAAGGAAGGTAAGATTTGTTGTTGAATTACTCGCAGATCCCCTTGAGAAAAATAGCTCTTGATACCGGTTTGATGGAGATATATTAAAGAAAACGAGAGCTAAATATTGTAAATCACAAAAATGCACACTTTTATTGATTGCATAAGATATTGCTTAAATAGATGGAGTTAAAAACTGAAAAATAGAAAATAACAACTAACTAGCTAAACTTCAGCAACTAAGCTTAAGCCACTAAATGACTGGTACATAACAGTCAAACAACCTAACAACAAACTCCTTAAAACTTAGTAAATAAATTAAACGTGAAAATAAAAATTAAAGAATCAAAGCCAATGATGCACACATTTGCGCAAGTTCAAACAAAATTAAACAAGCCACTTTTTTCAAACTAAAAGTAGGTTGCCCCTCCAATTTAACCAAAATGAATAGATTGAGAATAAACAAAGCTAACAAAAAAATAAAATAAAAGATGGAAATGCGAACTTAACCCCCCTCCCCCAAAGTGAGTTTTGCCAGCTTAATGAAAAATAGTTTCATAAAAACATATTGGTAAATTGACAAATGAAAATAAAAGTATCAATTTTCATTGTAACTCAAGAAATAATCGTTAGGAAATTTTTTTTAAAAAAAGGTTACATCATACATTTATCAAATTGTGGATTAAATATTTCAGTGGGTTCATACAAGGAGTCTAATTTAGTTCTAAATGTTGAGTCTAATTTAGTCTTACACGATAAAACATCTCACTATCACTATAATATATGGTAGTGGGAGAATATTCATATTTGTTTCACATGTGAATAGAACGACAACACACATTAGGTCTATAGCCAAAACGGCAAATATTTGAATTGTGACAAGAAATAGAGCGGAAAAGAAAACAAGAATTAGCATTAGATATCAAGAAATTTGAAAGCGAATTGCAATACCATCCACACATGTGAATAATATTCCACAAATTAATTGGATCCTAGTCATAATCCTATGCATATTTAAAAAAAAGAGAAATAAATAATTTTGAATTATGAAATGAGGAGTCACCTTTTGAACCCTATTGGAATTTTCATAGACGGATTGCCAAAGTTGATTCAAATCCTCCTCTATGACATTAGGATTTGGAGCAGATACACCAAATGTTGGATCCATTTATCACAATTTCTTTTGTAGTGTGCCACTTTTCAATTTATAGGATTATATAGTTTTAAACCCCTAAAAATTTTTTCCACGTCCAAATTTTTTGAGAGGGCAATCATCAATCTAATCTAGTCTATTAATCTGATCTGAATCTGATCTAATAAGTAATACATATTAGTTATGATATTTGAACTATCTGGTTAGGTAGACCGATCGAGACACAAAATAAATGTTGGATTCTTAAGAATGGCTGAACTAATAGAGATGCACTGATTTCACAAGAACGGCCTAGGGCAATTCAACCATCACGTCATGGTAAACATTATGCTGACCGGATGTCCTAAGTCCAAGCCCAAATACCAAAAAGACCTAAGCCCAATTAATTAATTATGTTCTAGAGACTTCTACACAAAATATGGACATTTGAATCTTACATTCTCTTATTTGTATCTTTCATTATATTTTAGAATGGATTTCCTAAAATACAATGGGAGGTGTTGGATTCAATAATGAGAATGCAAGAAACAAATGCCAAAAATATGGTGTGGTAATCATCATTACACATATGCGCTATCTTACTGGTGATATGACAACTTGATTATATATCCAAATACTGAAAAGACTTAGGCTCATCTAACAATGTTCTAGAGACTTATGACACTAAAATAGGGTGTGATAATATGTATTATCTTTTAACATAGAGTAGGAAACAATTACACATATTTCTACTCTACTATGAGACCTAAATCATGTGTAATAGAACTTATAAATGGGCATAGGATGACTCTATGAGACATCTAAAAATGTTTTTTTTTTCAAGAGCATAGAAAGAAAATTAAGATAAATTTAAAAGTGTAGTTATAAAGGAGGAGAAAAGAAAGGAATTTTTATTTTATTTTTAAATTAATAGAACTTACTCCTATATTATAGATCTGAATCTTTATTTTGAACGAAAACATTTTTAAAAGCAATTATTCTACAAGAGTTTTTTAGGCTTTCTTTCTTAAACAATAACAACTTTAGGAGTTGTTTTCACTCATTAAGCCACGTGTTTTATTTCTAAATTAAATTTCATTATTTTCTTAAAACAATTATCAATAGTTAAAATAACTTTTTATCACAATATAAATTATTTACAGTAAATTTAAAGTGAATTTGTATGTTCAAAAATATTTATTTAATAAGAAATTTAATTACAATAAGATTTATATATTTAAAATATTTATTTATTATAAATTTTAGTTATTTAAAATCAAATATATAATTACACAAACTAAATTACTATTTCCCCCCTACTTTCACAATTTTACAAATTTTTCTACCCAACTACCCCCACATATTTTCCTTCACTCTTGCCTAATTTCACACATTTTGTCTTTTATTTTTATCCATAGGAATTGAACACGGTAACACAAAATTTAGAATACTTACACACTTTGTTCAATCAATTGAGTTAGACTCCCTTGATTTTCACACATTTTGTCTTGATGTTAGTTAACCATCCATTGTTGTTAATTGATTGCTTACATGGAATTTTGATTGTTGATGTGAACATGGACTATTGACATGAAAATAGAGGGGACAAAGTGGATCAAATTGGTTAGGTTAACCCAAACCTACAAGATGAAATGACCATTGTATCATGCAATTCCACTATTACATCTTGCACCTCCCATTGCAAATTTACATTTTGGAATAAACTTTTCGGGATGCAATCAGAGGTGCAGGATGATATAGGGGAAGTACAAGAAATAAATGCCTAATGAAATGGAAGATTTTGGCTTTAGATTTTGGGATTGAATAAAATGCAGGCCGATGCGAGCTTAGATTGTGTTAACAGTTTGACAAGTGCACCAAATGTTCAAGTAGTAAAACTCGAAAGTCTGAGTGTCAATTTTCACAGGGATTTTGTTTTGTACTTTTACTGTATAATTTTCAATTTGTAAGAGGTAAAGGTAAAGAGTGGTATGAAATAAGTAAAAGCATAATAACAGATAATTATAAACAATAGAGAGCAAAAGAATAAACTAGAGAATTCAATAGAATGAGAATGTTAGGACCTAACATGCCTTGTTTGCCTAGGATGTATAATTTTTGGATTTTTCTTTATCAATTAGGTGAATTTATCATATCCACATCTATTCGATTACTTGTCCCTAATGCCTCACGATGACAAGCCTATTTTATCTACCTATCTCCCAAATGTCTTTGTAAAGATTCGATAGATAAAATGCATGAAGCTTGATTCTAGATGTGTACTTTAATGCATGGACATAATGTTATCATCCTATGTCTAGCAATGATTTCATTATGATATCTTTTCTTTTTGTTCTATTAAAAGTTATCCTCTGTCGAGCATCTAACCCCTAATATAATGAAAAGATGAGCAATGCATGAGAATATAAATAATAAAAGACAATAGGATAGAAAACATCTGTGCATTGATAAATATGGAGTACATCATACATCTCTTGGCTTTTTAGGCCTGCTAGACCCTAACTAAGGTTTTAGCCTCTCATGACCATTGATGGCCTTGCACTAAAATGGAGGTATAAGAAGGGATGGAAGAAGGGAATAGAAAAATGATGGGAGAGAGAAGAGAATTCCCTAAGGAAAAGTTCTTAGGCTTTAGATAGGTATGAGAGTGCTCTGAGACTCAGTGTGTGCTTTCTCCTTGATTTGACTCTCTTTTTATAGTTGCTGAAATGGATTTGGGCCTTCATACTCGCGCTTAGCGCACTCTGCTCGCTCAGCGCAGGTGCATGTTTTCGCGCTTAGTGCAAGTGCTTGCTTGCGTGCTTAGCGCGGGCAGCGCGTTAAGCGCGCCTTGGGCTGGGCTTGATGCTAAATCCTCAACTTTTCTTCGTGATTTCTATAGCTTTTTGCTTTTAATCCCTCTAGTTTTTATATCTGCCAGTCATAATTGGAAAAACATCAATTCTTAACAATTAAACACAAATAACTATTAAATACTTTTTTTTTAAAGATATTTTCACTTTATTTTTCATTATCAAAAGCTCATTTATTTAGCAGTTAATAGATTGGAAAACTCTATCAAAATTCCAAAAAACCTAAGCCTTTATAGGGCTTGAATTTTATTTTAGAGGATCAAATTGAATTTGAAATTTTTTAGCCTAACCTATTATAGCTTGCAACTTTGCATCAGATTGGTCCATATTGGATCAGTTAGTTTTGCCAGCTCTACACAAGAGTTTGATGTTAATGTGACAATGCAAGAGACATTGATATAGACCATTGGCCTAAGTTATTGATGTGACAATAAAATTAAATTACACTTTTTGCCTCTTATTATTAAATTTATGCACATTTTGTCACCCAATTTTGCACACATGTTGTCAACTACCAAATTTATATAGTACCTCTTTTATAAGAAACAAGTGTAAAATATACTATCACTTGTTTCTTATAAAAAAAAGGACATGAGATAGTAATAATTTTTTTCATTTTAATTATACAAATTTATAAATTATATACACATTGAAATAAATAGTAATACTAAATAAAATGATAATATAAATTTCTTATCAACAAAATATTATTAAGAAAGTAATAACCAAAATAAAGGAAATGAGAAACTAACCAAATGAATAATAGTAGAAAGAAAAACAAATTAAAATAAAAGTGTCGATCATATTAAAGAAAATGATGCAAGAGTGTAAACAAAAATATATTAGGAATGGGAGGGAGAAACAAATGGTTTAAGCAAAAAAAAATGATTTATGGAGGGGATTTATCTGAATTTGTTGAACATGTGTGAGTTATTCTAAATTCTTATACTTATTTTTTTACTTCAACAAACAAAAAAAACAATTTAAGGAAAAAAAAAGATATAGGATTTTTAAAATCCATTCCTTTGCAGTGAAAAAAGTAAAAAAAAAAATAAATGAAATGAATAATAAAATAAGATGAGACTCATACTTTTACACTCATTTTAATTAAAAAATTTCATCTCAATTCACTCTTATTTGATTTCATTTTTTTTCATTATATCAAATGGATCCTTAATGTTTAATCAAATGAGAGCAGTAAACTCGAGTGAGTTGCAGACAATTAATGGTTGGCTTCCTACAAGTTTAATCAAAATTTTTTGTCTATTTTTTTTTATAACTGAGCTTTTTTGTAATTTAAAATTTTATTATTGTATTTTCTATTTTAGTCTTTATTATATTTTTTTATTCATAAAAATTAAATACAATATCAAAAAATTTATAATATTTATATATTCCGCTCAATCAATTGAATTAGACTCATTTATTTATTATATTATTTTAAATACAAAATTCTAGGAGAAAAATATACAAAGTTTTAAAAGGGAGGAACATTGTTGGATGATGAAATATGCAAATTTTATAAAGTACGCATACTAAAATTGTAATTTTGTTTCCTTACCAGGTCAGTAGCTCATGTTAGTGACTAACTGATTATGCACTGCCAAGTCATCATAAGACTACCATATCAGTAGTCCATGTCAACAGTACTACTTGCCAAGTTGGTGGTTAAAGTGCCACTTCATCTAATCGCTCCTATTGTGTGCAATAAATGAGGTAGCGAATTGGCTTGCAAACCATGCTCATTCATATGTCTTGGGGTCTAAATATCTTAACCTAACTTTTTAGTAGGTGTGTATCATTTATTCTAATGGACCTTTTCACTGTTCTTGGTACTTAGCCTTAGGTCTTATGTTTGTTGCCTTAGGTGTGTATCCCGTTTATTCTACTGTATCCTATTCATATGTCTTAGGTTGTCTTAGGCTTGGCACTTCCTTGTTGAGAAATTACTGAATGGTCTAGGACTATCACACTTGTATATGATTCTAGTCAATCTTTACATCATGCATATTTTAAGTTTTTTAATATATGTGAAAAGTCAATATCACTCAGTGTCATATTAAGATTAGTGAGGAACATAATAATTTCAAATCATATGATATTTTTTTATTATAAAAAAATATTATTTGAGGTACTTATTATAAGGTCTAATTAATTAATTCATCAATACTAAAAAAATTGTTTAATTTAATTGAGTATATTAAATTTGTCCTAAATTAATATTTATTTTCAAAATTACGCCTGTGAACAAAAATACAAACGGTTAATGGATTTTGTTTCTTTCACTCATTTAATGCTAGAAAACTGTAAGAGAAAATTTCAACTCAAACTTATTTTTGATCGAAAAGTTAAGTACTTTCAATATAGAAAATTAGAAACTATACAAGGCAAATTTTTAGTTTTTCAAGAATTTTAAGTTGAGAATGTTAATTTCTCATGTTTGGTTTGATTTTAAAAAAATATTATTTTCAAGTCGTGGATTGTTAGAAATGTCAGTAGAGTATACATATTATTTAGACAAAAAACAATTCTAAAGAAATGATGTCAAGGATATCTATAAATCATCACAGCGAAGGAGCGATGTTGTATTTTTAGAACAAGAAATACAAAATGAACACATTTTTAGAAAATAAATAGATTTTTTTTTTCAAGAAACTTATGTAAATAAAAAGATGTCTGGTAACATGGTGAACTGAGGGTCTATTTGGGTAAGTTTTTTTAGAAGTATTTATAAGAGAAGAAAAAATGAGATGAGTTTTTTTTATAAATTAAAATGAGTTATTCATTAGTTTAACATTAACTAATTTGTAGAAGTTTTATCATATAACTTCTCTAAAAGATGAAAAAATATTTACAAATTAACTCATGATTAATTAATCGATGACTCATTTTAATTAATGGAAAATTTATTTCATTTTTTTTCTCCAAAAAATACTTTAGAAAAACTTATCCAAACAAACTCTAAACTTTGAATCCCATATATAATGTCAATACATCTAATAAGATTGTCTCTTAAAGAGATACTTATGTATACAAAAAACCCTCCTCCCTTTGTGTTTTAAATTTTTAAAGCTTTTCCTAAATTTATGCACCTTGTGTGCTGCATGTCTAACTAGTGTATATAAAACTTTCAAACTAAATATGGAGCAAGAGAGAGTTTTACATTTGATGGGCTTCAAATTTGAGCCTTCACTTGTTTCCCTCGGTTGTTTCATTGGAGAGTTAAATCGAGACTATAAGTACTTTTATAATCATTCTTTAAATATAAAAGCTTTCCTAAATTTTGCTAGACAAAAAAATATATAAATTAAGAGAAAATAGATTATACGGTCATAATATAAAAATAATTTTATATTATTCTTTAATTATAAATGTATGATAAGTTTGTATTGAATTTTATATTAATAATGTAATTTTATATTATTATTTTAATCGTAAATATATGATAAGTTAACTTATATTGAGTTTTATAATAATTAGTTTAAAAATTTGACCTAGTTGATATACCGAAAGTACATTACTATTAAACCCATAAATCAACAGTGAATCCGCATACAGCAACAAAAATAAATGTAAAACCCTGCCAAACAGGACTTCCATAATGGCACTGATAACTTTTAAATGAAACAACAGGTAGCTGGGAAGGATTCGATGAACCAAACTAAACGTCACAATTCCTTGACTGAAAAATGAATAATATTACAAAACGATTCATCATAAAAACATTAATTGACATGCATATCAATCACCAAATCTGCAACAATATCAAACTAAGCAGCACAAAACCAATTTTACACAGGAATAAAAGAATAAGGGAATGGTATGTGACAATTTTGGACTATATGCAAACTAAGAATGCACGTATATGATCTTCTGCATCTTCATGAAGCAGCTACATATATATAGCTTCTGTTCAGAACGAAATTTTCAAGGCTTTGGTGGTTCTGCTGGTTCAGCAGGTTTCTCTTCCTCTTTAGCAGCAGTCTCAGCTTGTTTTTCTTCCACTTTTTTCTCATCACTTGTCTCGTCTGCTTGTGGTTTTTCCTCTTCCTTTTTTTCTTCTTCAACCACTGTCTCCCTCTCTTTGACAACACTACTTGTTTCTTCTTCTGTTTTAGTTTCTACTGCAGGAGGGGCTTCAACTTCTTTTTCTTCTGTAACAATGAAAGTGGACACCTTCTCAAACACAAAGAAAACTGAACCTGAAGCCAAGGCTGGTCCAAACTTTGAAGATGCTTCAGATGCCGCCTTTGATCCAGGGAAATCTGAAATTTAATTAAGGGGTTAAATTATTCTTTTATAAATAATAGAGATCCCAGTTGAAACTTTCAGGTAATAACTAATAGCTGATAAATAAAAACTTATAAAAGGGCTACAAATATTCTTTACCAATTTTAACCAGCTCTTCTAGGAACTTCTGGACTTCTGTGGAGTTCTTCTTCAAACCAGCTTCCTTGGGTTCTTTAACCAAACTCTGCAAGGTGACAAGTTTTTTAATCAAGTACTTTTTCAATCAAATATTAGTTTGACTCTTTATTTCTTGTATTATGATATATACACGTGTGTGTGTTATATGTGTGTTCTCACCTTGATTTCAGTTGATGAAGCCTCATATATTTCAACAACTTTGGTTTGAAGTTCAGTCTTCTTTTCTTCAAAGGCTTTGTTGTATTCCTCCTACAAACCAAACACCAAATTAACCAAACATAGCTAGCACATATACAAAAAAAATTGTTTGATAATTTTCAACACATAAAAGAAGGGTTAAACAAAAAAAAGTTGAGAAGATTAGTCTCAAACCTTTGACTCATCAAAGGACTTGGTGGCCTCAGCAGCAGCAGCTTTCTTGGTGCTATTCTTCTCGAAAACCTTCTTGATCTTGGGAAGAACCTTAGACTTCCAATAACCCATCTTGTGTTTTTCTTCTTATTTCTCTTTCTCTCTCTGGTCCTTAACCTTATTAGAGCTAATCAAACTATCAAAGTCTAACTGAATGCAAGTAGTGTTATAGCCACTTGTCCTTCCAAATCAACACACACACATGATATATAAATATTAAGTATCTAATACTTTGAAGGCACTACTTTGAAGGCACACACACACTCCCCAATCCAGCACACACACCACCATACAAACTTCCAAGTTACAACAAAACAAATAAACCTTCAAATTCCAACCTAATTACGTGAATGTCCGCTTGGCACTTGCCCATTCATGCCAGCCAAACTGCGCTGCTCAAATGACCTCATAGCCACCTCCTGTCGGGCCATGCAACTAGCATGACACGTTAACGTCAAGGATGAAGCAAGGGCAAAATCGTAAATTCACCACCATTGTAAAAGAGTGAGGTGTAACAGATATGATTAATATGAAGGTATTGGTGGTAATTATGTGGGGAACCTTAGGGGTATAAAAGGGAACCCAAACTTTTGTGGGGGAAATGACAGTTGGCAATAAACTTATTCCGTAGGTGGCAAATATCAGATGTGGGGGCCATGCCATTTTGTATTTATGTTATCTATCATTTTGTTAAATTTTAAGAGATTTTAATAGCCCTGATGTTGATCTGTAACTCATAATTTGGCTTTATCATCTACGTTGTGTATTGTTCAGGACAAAAATGCGCTAGTGTACTTAAGTTGGCTTCTCAAATGAAACTTGGCACATGGCTTAGCTGGTATGGTACTGCAATCACGCTCACAATATGACTTCTATTTTTCTGTTCAAACCCTTTTTCTGTTTGGAATATAGAAATTAATTAAGGTAATGTTGTTTGTGGATTAAGGCTTGAAAGTTGGACTAGGCGCGGCTTAGGGGCTTTGTGACTAGCTAACCAACATGATAAGCAAAAACATACCAGTCTGTGGTGTGGATAAATTCAAACTCAACTCTGATTTGAAACGAAAACTGGAGTTGAAGGTATCTATCATTTGTAGGGTCCAGAAACCATCAAGTATATATCCTATCATCTTCTTTAAATTATTTTTTGTGTTAACTATTTTTATTAAAATATTTTTTATTATTTTACAATAAATGCTATATATATTTAAAAGATAAGTACAGTTTCTTTCTTGGATAAAAATACTAGTACATATTAATTAATTTATCACATATTAATTGGGTATGAAAATAATTAAGTAAAAATAAAAAGATTATGAGTCCCAATAAATTTAAGGTTGATTTTAACAAAATAACACAAATTGTTAATGGATTTTACATTCAGAAAAAAAAAAGATTATGCACTAACATAAATTTTTTACACAATTATACAGTCAAAATCTATCATATATTTGATAAGTTTATTATTTTTAAAAATAATTAGCGTTTAAATAATAATTTATAATTAAATGATTGTATAAAATTATTTTACATTATTAATATATAAATATCAAACTCTTATATTAATCAATTTTCTTGAAGAGTGTAAATTAATTAAATAAATCTTATATTAATCAATTTTATACTAAATTTAACTTTTTTTTATTTTACTGCAAATATTTGTTTAATTTTAGTAATTGCATCCGTTAAGTGATTTTATTGCTTAAAAATGTCAAAAGTGACATTTTTATTCCAATTTTTTTCCCAAATGTAGAATGAACTATTTAATAAAATTATACTTAATAAGTTAATTTTCACTCAATTTATGAAAATATCTCAAATGTCACCTATTTTCAGGTGGAATATTATTCACAACAATAAATTCAACTGGACATAGAAAAGAGAACAAGCAGTTCATGAAACTCTTAATCAGCACGTGTAAATAGTAAATACGGTGTCTAATCTGCGAACATAGTCAAACTTCAATAAGTTTCTCTTCAGTACTCAGTAGTAAAAAGATGATGACAATGACCTATAAAATAATGGACAAAATATACTCTAGATACAATTTGCAGCTCAGTTTTCTTTCTAGTACACTATAAACAGTCAACAGATAAGGAACCAATTTGCAGCTCAAGCCAGTCAACCATTGGGTGGGTCACTGTAGTAATAGTAAATGAGAAAAATGAAGTAATTTCCAATTTCTGTCACCCTTGGGCTCTCAATCAATGACATAATTAGGAGCCACTGCTAAAATTCGGTAATTTCTTGGTGCGCCTGGGGGTTCTGCTGCTGCGGCTGCTGCTTGCCCATCATCTACCACTATCAAATGGCCCTCTCTCCGAATTAAGCTCTGCAGTACACAGTGAATCATATATTTAACATATCTGCAAATAATATTTTAAATTCTTGGAAGGATGTAAAGTAAAAATAGCAAACGATTATAATTTTCAATAAATTTTAACTAAGATGAAGTTCTAGAAAGAATGCGTTAGAGTGTGTTGCTAACACTCTTAAAAAATATACCTCTATAATAGCTTTAATTTTGGAAATTTCAGCTTGCACCTCCTCCATCGAACTGTAGTTGTTTCTCTCATTTTGTTGGTCTACGTACCATTGAATCAAATCTTTTTGCCTCATCCCAGACAAACCGTTTCCTGTAATTAATAAGTTCACAGAAAATTCACTTTTCAATATAAAAGATTGCATTGAACACATCTAATCTCCCTAATAAAAAGTTAATTAAGAAATCTTGATGTACATATGACAAAGGGTGTTCAGAGTTTCAGAACATGAGTAAAGTATACAGGACAAACAACTGATTAATTGAACATTTAACTTCATGGTATTCAGAAGTTAAATAACAAATTGGCATATATTAGAGCTGTTATGTTACTTGGTTACTTGGGTCTTGCCTATTGTGGCATTACTACAAATGGTGAGTGCGCAAAAGAAGGTTATGGTCCAATAAATTGAGTTGGGAAGCAGAATGTCGACGTTAGTGCTCAAGGCTTTTTTACATTTTCTGAATATTCTTATAAAAATATGAGCTAGGTGTACTGCTGAAATACTTGGGAATCAGGGGATGAAAAGTAACAGAAGCCTCATGCTCTGTGATAAAAATCAAGGGCGGGTGTGTGGTGCAGATGTAAACATGTCTGGATTCAATTCATTAGGAAATGTATCAGAAGTAAATTGGGATGGGTGCATGTGCTGTTTTGGATTATTTCAAATGTATCTTTGCTGTCATTGTATGTTTGGAGGGCTTATGTTAAGACATGTATTCAAATGTAATGGGGTTGGGGACAAATGGCTTTGGTAGGGGATGGGGCTTATTATGTATCAGTTGATTTCTGTAGGTGGACGGGCAGTATACACCTCATAATCTTGTAATCTGTTTTTGTTCCAATTTGCACTTCTTGTGCTTGCTTGGAATTGAACTATCAATAATTT
Organism: Glycine max; assembly: GCF_000004515.6. NCBI lineage: Eukaryota > Viridiplantae > Streptophyta > Magnoliopsida > Fabales > Fabaceae > Glycine > Glycine max. The sequence continues at coordinate 4,048,953 of NC_038245.2, forward strand.
TCTTTTGCTTTTCAGAAAAAAGAAGTTAAATAAAAAATAACAATAGTTTCAAGTGACCACCTTGCACAACAGCCTCTTCATGCTGTCTTAGTCGCATGATAAGGGCGCTGGTAACTCTCTGATAATATTCATCACTCATAACGAGTTTTCTCACTTGGGGTTTAGATCCATCTGCTGAATTTCCTGCAAGATAATTAAACCAATGCACAACTAAGCTTAATCCAGAGATGTTTTCAAGGTAAAATGGGTTAGCGGCACTTTACCATTATTTCCAGCAGGTTGCTGAGCTGCATCATTTCCCACTTGATCATTAGCAGTTTGCTGAGTTGCATCGTTTCCCACTTGATCATTAGCATTTCCGGCAGCTTGCTGAGCTGCTGCATCATTCCCCACTTGGTCATTAGCATCTCGATTTTTATCATTTCCATCGCCACCACCTGCACCATCATCATGGTTTTCTTCTTGAAACTCAGACAGATCAATCTCACTGGACTCCACACTGCAGGAAAAAAGTAAAATAAATTATCACCAAAAGCTAGGTCCAAAAAACTGAAAAAGATAAGCAAGAAATATATTTGTACCTTATGATGGAAGTTTTCAGCAGTTTTACTGCTAGACGAACATGACGAGGTTGTACCTGATACCAAATCTTTTTAGACCAAATAAATAAAATATACAATCAATGCATAAGCATTAATAAGCCTCTGAAACTTAAAAGCACCTCATTGTCCAAATGACACCGTGCAATGGCCTCTGACAATCTGATTAATGCCTCCAACTGCCTAACTGTCATACGATATGCAACCCTACTCCCAGGATTTGTATCACCTCTACGGAGAGCAACGTAAGAGTCTACCAATAGTTTTCTGGCATCTGGCGAAAGCTGCATTAATCAAGCTAAATAAATAAGCTAGAATCACAAAGGCAAAAATTATCCTCATTTAGGAAAGCACTTCATCCAAAAGAGTCACTAACCTTTGGTTTAAGAATTTTTGCATAAGCTATATAACGCTTCAGTTCTGCTGTAGTGAATGCTGGAGCAAGAGCACCTTCACGCTTTTGATGAACTCTCACAATATGATGAGCTATGTGGTAGTCTGTCTGATCGTCTGGGTCATCAATCATAACATATACAAGATCAAACCTTGAAAGTATAGCTGGTGGGAGGGCCACATTGTACTGAAATAAGAAAAGGAAAAAAAAATCAATTAGGCCAAGTGTACTTTAATGGCAAGGTAATCCATAACCAGGTATCAGAACATTTTACCTTAAGTGGTTTAGATTTATCATAGCGTCCCCCAGCAGGATTGGCAGCAGCAAGAATGGAAGTACGAGCATTAAGTGTTGCTTGTATTCCTGCTTTTGTGATACTAATAGTCTGCTGTTCCATTGCCTCATGAATTGCAACCTACAATCCCATCAAATATGAGATAAGAGCCAATCCATACTGTTGGATGTAATACAGGTAAAAAAATATGCCTCTTACCTGATCTCTGATGTCCATCTTGTCAAATTCATCAATGCAGCAAATGCCATTGTCTGCAAGCATCAAAGCACCAGCCTGAAATATCATATAAAAAAACAAGTAGACATGTAAATATCATGCAAATCAGATAATTATGATTATGCAACACCCAAACATATCAAGACCCTCCTTTCTGTCCTACTCAATACTCATTCAGCATCTTCTAGTCATGTTTCATAAATAGTTATGCTATACACTATGAGTTGTTAAATGCAAAATTCTCGTTTCATAAATAGTTTCTATGCTACTCTATACATGAGTTGTTTAATGCAAAATTCTCATTGCAACATAACACCTATTTGACATGACTATAACTCACAATCCAAGATGGGTAGACAAATGCAGCACACATTGATGTGAAATAGAGGAGTAAAATACCATGCTTTAACAATGAATAGTTGCACTAGTAATGTAACTCAAACTAGGAAATGTAACACATTTTAACATTTTAAATTCACTGAAACATAAACATATGTAACAATAAAACACGGATGACAAAAAATATAAAGTTTGCAAATTGTCAGGAGCTTGGAATAATCTAGCTACCTTGATTGGGAGTGCAACTAATTTTTACACAAATACAAAAGAGACAGACTATTGACCTCAATACAAAACTCCCCAGTTTCTGGTTCCTTGGCAACAGTTGCAGTCAAGCCAGCAGCAGATGATGATTTCCCAGATGTATACACAGATCTTGGAACTATGCCTGAAGTATACCTGCAATGATAAACTAGCATACTTGACCATTCATTATGCATAAACCAGTATAAAGTAACCAACAAAAGGAAAAACAGGAGTACTTAAGAAATTGAGATTTTGCACAGCTGGGATCTCCAACAACACAAACGTTTATGTCTCCTCTGAGGTTGATGCCTTCATGAGTAAATTTGTGAACACCACCCAAAAGCATAAGAAGGATAGCTCTCTTAATATCTGGATGACCAAAAACAGTTGGAGCAATGCTTTCGACAAGTTTGGTGAAAAAATCTGGAGTGCTCCTCATTCGTTTAATTTCTTCCAGTTCCTGATCCTGTCGAATCACCCAGGCAAATAATGGGGTTAATTATCCTTTTTCAAATATATGATGGAAAACTAACCAAGAGAACTATGTGAAGTGGAGAAAAATGACAAGATCTAGAACTACAGCAGACATTGAAAAGGAAATGAACCAAAAAATCCAACCAGTTTTGCATATTGAACATAGATTGATAAATATTGGGAAAAGATATACAGAATAGCAATTAACCTAATGATTAAAGCAAAACTACTGCTCTTCACATCAAGATAAATATTCAACACGCTTCATAAGAGTTAACACCAGCCACAACAGCTGACAATATAAAATCTAAACCATATGAATAACATTATAATGGATATAGATGGAGTGCACCATGAAACTTACAGTAAACTGTTGATTGTCATCATCAGCATCCTTCTTTCTGTTCCTGATGTCTATTTCTCTTCTACCATCACAAATCTGAAAGAAATTATTCAAAAACCACATCCATTACAAAATCAATATCACATCACATGAACATGCCATTAATGAGACACAAATAACCAACCTGAACAGAGTTGGCGATAAAAGCTAGACGATAGTTGAGGTCTCTGACTCCCAGAGCCTTAAGACCACTCACACCCTCATTTCCAGCCGTAGAACCCCTGCGTTGAGAAGCATCACGGCGGCACTCTGATCTCTCTCCCGGAGATGCCAATGCCATTATGTCAGGTATAGCAACTACAGTACCTGTGAAAATCACCCTACAGATATACAGAATGTGATAAGTTATTCTGATCTTCAAATTCTGACAATCAAAAGAGCCACTATAATTTGACTAGTTCAAGGTAATTTGGGGCAAGAGAAGTCTCACGTGTCGCCAGCCCTGGCCTGTTCCACGATCTCATGACGAAGAATAACATCCAATGACCTAGGAAGGGAGCCTGCAGGTATCTCTTTGGACGTCTCCTGCATTCTGACCCTCTGCCAATCAGCAAATTTGCTCTCCTGGCGCAGCAGTACCCACCTTGTTCGATTGCTACAGGTAGCATTTGTGCAGATTGTTGGCTGCAGTGTGGTATAACATCAGAATGGGAATAGTAAAATAGAAACTAAAATACCCAGTTAATGACAAATAACAATGAATTATAATGAAGTCCAAACTCCAAACATTAACATAACATGATAATGATCAAACAAGACAAGAATCAAAACTAAAACATAATTTTCATCTTTTAATCACCTCAGTATACTTGAATTGCTGTTCAACATTCTTTATAACACCACCGCACTCTAGGCACTTGAAAGTTCCTTGGAGAAGCTCAGGTCGAACCTCACTCGTCCTCGTCACCACTCCTGTCACAGACACAAGCCTTCCGATCTCTGATGTACCCAATTCCCTTAACCTGCAAGAGAGCAAACTTGTCAGCAAACCAACCGCCCATGATTAATTCCATTTAGAATTTACTCATAGCAAATTGAAACACCAAGACATTCAATTTCAATTAAAATTCAACTCAACCAATAAATTTTAAAAAAAACAATTAACCAAGAGTAAACATTATAAAGGAAAAACCATAGACCTTTTAACGATGGGCATGTTATAGAAGGCAATGTTGATGTCCTTGTCAGGACTATCGTCGGATACAATTGACGGCTTGAGATCCATAACTAACCGCTTGCAGGCGTTCTTCAAATAAGGTTCAAATCTACAATAATAAACACAGAAAACAAAGTCTCAGTGGTCCAAATTCCCAAGAAATTATTTTAGGGTTTTGAGAGGTTAATAGAAACCTCAAGTATTCATCGGAAATGGTTTGCTGGAGGAGGTCGCTGAATCTGATGACGTGGTCGAAATCGACGAACATGGTGTTGGAGTCATTGCTCTTCATCAATTCGATCTCCGCTTCGTAATAAAGTTCGTTCCGATGGCTACTGGACTTGAAGCTGCTAATTCCGCTACAATGTTAGTTATTTATTTTGAATGCGAAAAGAGAAAAAAAAAACAATTAGACAGAGACGAAGAAGAGAACCTTTTGAGGAAATCAAGGAAAGCGTTCTCAACCCTAACGGCTTTCTCGTCAATCATGAAACCACCGTATGCTTCCATTGCTGCTTCTGCTCTCTCTTCTTCTTCGCGGTGAAACCCTAACCTCTTGGCGCGGAATTTGGGTTCTCTGAGGTGTTGTCTCGCTCTAACTAATGCCACTCTGTGGCGGGAAATAGATAAAGGAAACAAACGCCTTCCCGCCAAATCCTTTGTGGGCCTCTTTGGGATCCATCACGGCCCAAATACGCTGTCGTTTTGTGTTTTTGGTTACATCATTATTGTTTTGTTTAAGTTTAATCAATGGTTAAAAAAAATTGTGATCACCAATATTTAATACTTTTGTTTGTTGAATTAAATCCTCCAATTATTTAAAAATACTATAATCAAATTAATAGATTTGATGGAAAAAAAGTATAACTATAATTTTTTAAAAATAATTGAAGAATATGAATGAACTTTTTAACAATAAAGAGACTCAATTGAAGTATTTTTTAAATAATTAAAATTTTCAATTAAATTCTTTAATAATTGAAAGGTTCAATTAAAATTTATTTATAATTAAGTCTTTACAAATTGTAAGTTTTATTAATTTTTTATATTTCATTTAAAATAATTAGATTAATGTTTTAAAAAAATACTATACCTGCAACCTAGTTATTTAAAATACATTTCAACAAAACGAATATTATTTAAAATGCATTTCAACAAAATATGTTATCTTCAATAAAAGAATTTTAAATTAGATATATTTTATATCAGTACATAAAAGTATTTTAAATTAAATACATTAAAATTTTATATTTATTAAATAGGTAAATATTCGTTTTGGTTTGTGAAAGCATGAGTTAGTGATAAATTGATTCTTAAAAAATGAAAAAAAATATTTAATCACTGAATATGAATATGAAAAAAGTTTGATTGTTTAAACTTACTCTTAAATCTATAAGATTATTTTGTTATTAAATTGTAATATTTAAAGATCAATTTTATAATAAATTATATTTTTTAGGATTAATTTGACATTAACTTGTAAAATTTAAAAATTAATTTATCGTTAAATTATTTGTATTAAGTAATTTATCACGTTTGTACACATTTAATACTAAATTTATTTTTTTTTATTTTTTTTAAACTAATTTATTTTATTATTTTAAGAATTAAAATGAGTATTTATTCTTATTAAATATTCCTTTAATGTAATTATATTAACCATAAACATCAATAACAAATTTATATCGAAGGTGATATTTTATTTCAACAAATCATCATCCATACATCTATCCAAATAAGTATGATACTTGTTCATCGCAATTCTTAAATGGCCCCAACCTACTTCTCATTTCTTAATTAGTTGGTTCATACTTCATAATAACTTCAATATCATACTTTTCTACGAAAGCTCCTGTTATTGGAATTTTGTTCACTGTAGTTTAAGTTAAGAATAAATATTTATTTTGATACCCGAGACGGGGATAAATTAATTTCTGAAAAATAAATTTTTTAATTTAATTTATAAATATATAAAAAGTATGATAAATTAATCATACAAACAATCTAACAACAAATTAATATTAAAAAATACAACTTAATAATATTAAATTAATTTTTAAATATTATAACTTCAGAAAATTTAATAAAAAAACTAATCCATAACACTTTGTAAGCATTTCCCATTTAATCTGAATTTTTCATTTTTGAATGATGTTTATTGTTTACTCTTTATTTAATAATTTAAAGTTGTAGAAAAACGTAAGACTACACGCAAGGTGACAGATGGTTCACATTCACAGTGAAGGTGGCAAGCAATGAAAGGAACTGAATAACTTCAACTGATCTATTTCAACCCCTAATTCGTCTCTTTCATTCAAGGAGGTTACATATAATCACTGTCCCCAACACATCACCATGAGTCCTTGTATCAAGAAGAACACTAGAAGTACTGAAATTGAATTCGTTGATCAGTTAGAAGCTGGTGGAGAAGAATTAGCACATGCAGATCTAGTTTCTCCCATGGACAACACAACATTGCAGCTGCATGCAGATCAAAAGGGTAGCAGTAGCACTAACAAGAGGTACATTAACATCAACATCAATATGCCCCTTTTGGTGATTAACTATGCATGTCTCTTTGTGGGTTCACTTTCTTCTAGTTTGCTATCTAAGTACTATTTCACCCACAAGGGTTCAAGTAGATGGGTTTCAACTTGGGTTCAAACCGCAGGATTTCCTCTTTTGTTAATCCCAATTTGTGTTCCTTATCTCTTTAAATTCACCAAGAGGGTACCCTTTAATGATTTCACACCAAGAATGTTGATTATCTCAATTTCAATCGGAGTTATGTTAGGATTCAACAACCTTTTCTTCTCATGGGGAAACTCCTACCTTCCCGTTTCAACCTCAGCACTTTTGCTATCTTCCCAACTACTCTTCAACCTTCTCTTCTCTGTCATCATAGTGAAGCAAAAAATAACCTTTTCAAACGTGAACTGCGTGATCCTTCTCACCCTAAGCTCCATCCTTATAGCCTTGGACTCTAGCCACGAGAGACCAAAAGGGCTAACTCAAAAGAACTACTTCATTGGATTCTTTTGCACCATAGGGGCAGGTTTGATGTTTGCCTTGTACTTGCCACTAATGGAGAAGATTTACAAGAAGGTGAATTGCTACCAAATGGTGATGGAAATGCAAGTGATAATGGAGGGTGCAGCAACAGCATTGGCCATAGTTGGCATGACATGGGATGGTGGATTTTCTGAGATGAAGGTAGAAAGCCAAATGGTCTTTGACAAAGGAAGCAGAGTTTATTGGGTGACAGTGATGGGAAATGTGGTGACTTGGCAGCTATGTTTCATGGGAACTGCAGGAATGGTATTCCTGACATCTTCATTGACTGGGGGGATTTGCATGACATTTTTGTTGTCCATGAATGTGTTAGGAGGTGTCGTGTTCTTCAGAGATGCATTTGGTGGTGTCAAAGCTGTGTCCACTTTTCTCTGCATTTTGGGGTTCTGTTCTTATGTTTATGGCATCTACAAGGATAACCAAATGGGGGAACACAAATTAGCTTCAACCAGGAACAAGACTATTAGTAGTAATGCTTCATCCACTGAGATGATCCACATTGTGAATTATTGAACTATATATGTGATATAGTTCACAATGTCATCCGAGTGTAATTAGCTAGATTGACAAGATTGCCAATCGTTAATTGTAGATGTCAAAATGTCAATATTCTCCTAGTTACATCTATGTGGATATCATGTACAGTCGAAAAATTGTTGTGTATAAATTTACTCTTCAGTTAATGAGCGTTTTGAAAATAGCTTAAATTCATGAATGTGCGAAAGATCCATTATAGAAACCACGGCTAAATAGTTTTATGATGCTAAAAAACGTTTTCTTTTTTTATATCAACGCACGCATTTGTTTCCTACGTGAGAAATTTTTGTTTCCTTAGATGCATTCCAACCTTTGTAAGTTAGCTATCTGTAGACATATCTAGATACTGTTTGTGCATAGCAGCAGGTAATTATTTGGTTATCGATAGTTTAATATATCAAATCTGACTGTATCATAGTTTGGTGCCAATATATAATTTTAAAGAAGTATCTTTTTGATAATCACGCTTTCTAACAGATTAAGTCATCAAAGTTAAAATTGATTTAGTCTTCCAAAACAAGAGCTCATTATTGTATTATGAAAAGTACATATTTATCAAAGATTAAAAAATATTGCTCTGTATTGATATCAGATAACTATACCTACAGTACACTCAAACAATACTTAAATAACGTTTTTTGTCCTTGTAAAATAAAAGTCTTTTTTAGTTCTTTAAAAAAATTTGTTTTGACTTTAAAGATTTCTTTTGGGGTTTTAGCCGCTGTGGTTCAGTCACAATATAGTGTTATAAAGACTTGTTCGGTGTGGTTGAGGTAGTTGATTAGTAATCCAGTAATTAATCTGATTTGATCTAGTATATATTAAAAATTTAAAATTATATATGTATCTATTATATATAAGTATATAATTAACATTATTTGATTAAGAAAAATTCATTCATATTTCCAAATCTAAAATAACAATTGATAATAATGAGACATTAAAACGGCGTTATAGATGTAGTCCATTTTTTTTTGCGTGCATAGCCCAATCCAGGTTTATAAAACTAGGTCGGGTCATCGGATTCCTTCAAAACCAGTCAATTGGGTTTGGTCGGGTCATCCTAGACCACATACATGAACAGTTCAATAACAAATTGATCTGATTTAGGTCATTGGGTCCCGGTTGGACCGACACGACAGGCGAAGCCGAACTGAGTTTCATAACATTAGTTAAATAATGATGTAACGATCTGGATAACTCATTATTATCAACGATTTGTCACCTCATCAAATAGTTTGACAAGGAAGTCACATATTATTTTTTTTTGGTAAATCTTTGTCTATAAAACTTTATTTATTCAAACTAGTTGCAAGTTAACCAAGAATTTGAAAACATAGTTTACCAAAAGAGAATTACATGTGACTGTCTTGTCAAACCCGTTGGTAATGTCAAAAGTTATTTGGACTGTCAACGTTACAATTCACATTGTTACTTAACGCTAGAGAATAAAATAAAAAAATATTTAAATGACAAAAAAAGAAATTAAAGGAATAATAAAAATCCTATTTTATAGGAACTAAAAGGTTATGTATGTCCACACATGAATAAATAAAAAATATATGGACACCCGAGGTATATGTACCTAAAGAGAGACAAGAAGAGAAAAGAAATAAACATTTTTGTAATAGAAGAACTAAGTGATTGATATAATTGATAAGAAGAATGGTAGAAATACTCTATCTAACACTTTTTTTATTAACTAAAACTTATTGAGAACCACAATTTTTAACACGACTTTTTTAGCATTTTGTTAAAATTAATTGTTGGTAGTCATAAAACTATTTAACCCTCACTAATGAATATTTCACACATTTATGAAATTCAATAGATTTGAGCTAATTTTCTACAAACTAAGAAAGTTGTAGTGTACTCTCTCCATCCCCAAATAAATGTCATTCTAAGTTATTTTACACATACTAAAAAAATTTAATAAATAAATGAAAGAGTGATAGTTTTACAAAACTAATCTTATTAAATAGATGAAACAAAATGATATTAGTATTAGATTCAAAAACTAAAATAACATTTATTAAGGATATTAGTAGAAAAAAAAATTAAATTACATTGAAAACTCAAATGAGACACTTATTTCGAGATAATTTTTTTTCAAATATGACATTTAAGTTGAGACTGATATAGTAATTTTTTTTCACCCGAAATCAGGGTACATTAGACAATCCTCTTTTAGTTATTTTATTTTCATTTATTTAATAAATATTTTTAATTAGTGAAACATTTAATAGAAATTGAGTTTTAAATGTGCATTTATTATTAAATACTTGGTGAAAGATAAAGATTTCAATGTATTCATTAATTGATTATTATGCATTTATTTATTATATACATGATACTCTATAAAAAAATTATAGACTTTTTATTTGACACTCAACTAATCTCCCTCCCTCCCTCCCTCTAGATCAATCCATTTTGGGATAAAATGATACTTGCAGTTGTAACTCTATATTCAAGTCAAACATCGATCCTCATGCCTTAATTAAGTGTCGAACCATTTGTGTCAATAATTTTTAATTTTTATAGAATAAGTTGAAATTGTTTTGCTTTAATATTTTCAAAAGAAAATAAAAATAGTATTATACATATATATCATTAATATAATTAAATTTAGGAATTATAATATTTTAACTGAAAAGTAAAAAAAAAATTCACTCATTTAAAGATAATCAATTTAAATAATTAAATATTTATAAGAATAAAAAAACAAAATTATTTATTTAGCTTTCATGAATGATAATTAATCACAAAAAATAATTTTAAAAATATCTACAAAATATATAAATTGTTGTTAAATAATTATTATAATTTACGTCCAACATCATAAAATGTTTGGCATCATAAAATGTTTGGTAGTCGGTACACTGCGCGCGCGTGTATATATATATATATAAAGACAAATGTTAACCAGAGTTTTAAAGGAATAAAAAAATATAAAAATTCAAGAAAAAGTATCATTAATATATATAATGCGATTTCTAGTATATTCCGGATGTATATTCCAACAAAGACATTTTATTTTGAATTTTTTTTATTTTAAATTCTATAACCATCGGTGCATTTAGCAAGAGACCCATATATGAATAGATACTGATAGTCTTGGTCAATATTGTAGCTAATTACACGAAGATGACATTATTATAAACTATACATATGCAAATATATAGTTCAATGTTTCAAAATGTGGATCATCTCAGTGGATGAATCATTACTACTAATATTCTTGTTCCTGGTTTGAGCAAATTTGTGTTCCCCCATTTGGTTGTACTTGTAGATGCCATAGACATAAGAGCAGAACCCCCAAATGCAGAGAAAAGTGGACACAGCCTTGACACCACCAAATGCATCTCTGAAGACCACAACCCCTCCCAAGACATTCATTGACAACAAAAATGTCATGGAAATGCCCCCAGTCAATGAAGATGTCAGGAATACCATTCCTGCAGTTCCCATGAAACATAGCTGCCAAGTCACCACATTTCCCATCACTGTCACCCAATAAACTCTGCTTCCTTTGTCAAACACCGTTTGGCTCTCTACCTTCATCTCAGAGAATCCACCATCCCATGTCATGCCAATTATGGCCAATGCTGTTGCTGCAGCCTCCATTATCACTTGCATTTCCATCACCATTTGGTAGCAATTCACCTTCTTGTAAATCTTCTCCATTAGTGGCAAATACAAGGCAAACATCAAGCCTGCGCCTATGGTGCAAAAGAATCCAATGAAGTAGTTCTTTTGATTTAGCCCTTTTGGTCTCTCGTGACTAGAGTCCAAGCCTAGGAGGATGGAGCTTAGGGTGAGAAGGATCACACAATTCACGTTTGAAAAGGTTATTTTTTGCTTCACTATTATGACAGAGAAGAGAAGGTTGAAGAGTAGTTGGGAAGATAGCAAAAGTGCTGAGGTTGAAACGGGAAGGTAGGAGTTTCCCCATGAGAAGAAAAGGTTGTTGAATCCTAACATAACACCGATTGAAATTGAGATAATCAACATTCTTGGTGTGAAATCAGTGAAGGGTACCCTCTTGGTGAATTTAAAGAGATAAGGAACACAAATTGGGATCATCAAAAGAGGAAATCCTGCGGTTTGAACCCAAGTTGAAACCCATCTACTTGAACCCTTGTGGGTGAAATAGTACTTAGATAGCAAACTAGAAGAAAGTGAACCCACAAAGAGACATGCATAGTTAATCACCAAAAGGGGCATGTTGATGTTGATGTACCTCTTGCTAGTGCTAATGATACCCTTTTGATCTGCACGCTCCTGCATTGTTGTGTTGTCCATGGTGGAAACTAGATCTGCATGTGCTAATGCTTCTCCACCTTCATGATCAACAAATTCAATTTCACTGTTCTTGATGCTAAGAGCCATAGTGTGAGAGATTTTTTGTGTTGGGGACAGTGATGATGTAATTAATCCTCCTTGAATGAAAGAGACGAAAGTGAGTGTTGAAACCGATAAGTTGAAGTTATTGAGCTCTTTTTATTTGCTTGTCACCTTCACTAAGAACCATCTGTCACCTCTGCTTGTAACTCTTCTTACGTGTGTAGTGTGTTACGTTTTTCGACAACTTTGGACTATTGAAAACCAGAGTGAGTGAAATGAACCTGGACCACTCCGAAATTAATGAATTCAGTTCACACCTCCATTTTTTTACTATTTCTAGAACTTCCCCGCTTCTCTATCTTTTTATCATAAATTAGTACACCCGTAATTTGAATTTTTGTTCATAATATTGATTTAAAAATGTTTGACAAATATCCTATATGCTATCACACGTTTAGAGAGAAAATAAAAAAAATAGCTTAAACTAATTTTTGTTCATAATATTGATTAAATTCTTTTAATTAATTTTATCTTATAAAATTTTATTATTTCTAAAATTTCTTTTAATTGTTGGATTTTTAAAGAATTTTTATTCATATTTATTTATCATTTACAACGTTCAATATCACATTAATTATTATTTTATTAATTATATCCTCACTTACCTCATAATTTTTAATTAATTTATTCATGTATTTTCCTGGGAAGTGGAAAGAGAAAAGGATAAAAATAAGAAACTTCATAATTATTTTATTAAAATCAATAAAATTTAATGCATTTCTTGATTTTTACATGATAAATTAATTGAAATTGATGTAACTTTTTTTATTAATTAATGTGTTATATTTTATTTGTTATATTTGAGATTAGAGAGAATATTAATAAGAGATAATAGTGAAAAAAGATAATAAATATTATATTAAAAAATTAAAATAATAATTGTTGTGAAAGTTTTTTTACACTACAATTGTAATCAAACAAAAACAATAATAAATAAATTAATACATAAATTTAAATACATAATAATGACACTATTAAAATTCATGACCTTTTCTCAAATATTTAAAGTGAGCATTAACAGCCCACTATCTGATAAAATTAAAGTGAACATTAAATGCACACTTTCTAATAAAACTAAGGTGAGCATTAAAAGCGCACTCTCTAATAAATGTGAAATTAATTAACATAATTACTAAATATATAAATTAAAAGTAAAATAGATAAAAATATATTTATAGTACCTCTACTTTTTGATGAAAAAATATGAATCAAAATTTCTTTTTTATCTATTATATACTAACTTTATCATTAAATATAATATTTTTTAACAAATTCAAATATATTACTTAAAAAAATTACTTAATTTAATTAAAACTTAAATACAACTTTGATGGTCATATTTTTTAAATTTGTGATTGTGATGTCTTATTTTAAAATAAAGATATTTGATCTCCTATTTTAGAAAATAGTAACTTTAGTACCTTTACTTTTAATGAAAAATATGGATAAAAATTTCTGTTTTATTATATACTAACTTTATCATTAAATATATGATTTTTTAACAAATTCAAACTTGTTACTTAAGAAAATTGCATAATTTAGTTAAAACTTAAATACAACTTTAATCATCATATTTATTAAATTTGTGATTGTGGTGTCTTGTTTTAAAATAAAGATATTCAGTCTCCTATTTTAGAAAATACATAATTTTAGTACTCTACTTTTGATGAAAAAATATGGATCAAAATTTCTTTTATTTATCATATGTTAACTTTATCGTTAAATATAAGATTTTTTTAACAAATTAAAACTCATTACTTAAGAAAATTGTTAAAACTTAAATACAACTTTGATCATCATATTTATTAAATTTGTGATTGTGGTGTCTTATTTTAAAATAAAGATATCCAGGCTCCTATATTAGAAAATACATAATTTTAGTACCTCTACTTTTGATGAAAAAATATGGATCAAACTTTTTTTTATTTATCATATGCTAACTTTATAATTAAATATAAGATTTTTTTAACAAATTAAAACTTATTACTTAAGAAAATTGCACAATTTAGTTAAAACTTAAATACAACTTTGATCATCATATTTGTCAAATTTGTGATTGTGATGTTTTATTTTAAAATAGAGATATTCAATCTCCTATTTTAAAAAATACGTAATTTTAGTACCTCCACTTTTGATGAAAAAATATGGATCAAAATTTCTTTAATTTATTATATACTAACTCTATCATTAAATATATGATTTTTTAACAAATTCAAACTCATTACTTAAAAAAATTGTGTAATATAGTTAAAACTTAAATACAACTTTGATAATCATATTTGTCAAATTTGTGATTGTGGTATCTTATTTTAAAATAGAGATATTTGATCTTCTATTTTAGAAAATACATAATTTTAGTACCTCTATTTTTTATGAAAAAATATGGATCAAAATTTCTTTTATTTATTATATACTAACTTTATCATTAAATATAAGATTTTTAAAAAAATTAAAACTTATAACTTAAGAAAATTGGATAATTTAGATAAAACTTAAATACAACTTTGATCATCATGTTTGACAAATTTGTGATTGTGGTGTAGTATTTTAAAATAGAGATATTTGATCTCCTATTTTAGAAAATATGTAATTTTAGTTTAATCTTTAATTTTATCTATATTTTTTTATTTCTAATATTTTAATTAATTAAATCATTTTTATGGCACCTTAAATAAATGTGTTAGGTTAAGGGTTCAATTGGATCAAAATAAAAGAAATAAAATATATACGAAATTGAGAATTAAAACAAAATTATGAATTTTTAAAATAGAATAATCAAATGTCTCTATTTTAAAATCAAAATTATGAATCGAGTAAAATAAAGAGACCAAACTTATATTTAACCCTTTTACTTAATATCATTAACTTTTTTTTAACAATTTGTCTTATATTTCTAAAATCACCCTTAAAAATTACTGAGAGTCATCATCTCACTTTTTCTATTTAATTAATTAAAAAATTAATTAATTAATTTTTGTTAGTTATCTTCTAGAGATATAATGAATTAATTTTATTAATTTACAACATTTATTATAAATTAATTAAGAGTGTTTTAGTGAAAAAATTAATATAAGAGACTATTTAAAAAGAGTATTGTAGAAACTAAAATGTGATAAATATTTTAAAAAAATAGAAATGGAGATAGTAAAAGATAATTAATGTCCTACTCGCTCATACTATATTTCTTACAAATATCAAAATGTGCTATGAAAATTGTGGCGTAAATAGAATGGGGTAAATTTGGCCTGACTCAATGGACCCTACAGACTAGACTGAGCTAAAGAATTGTAGTCATGAACACCACCAAACCTATTTTAGCTCATATTATTTTAATTTTTTAATTTTTCTTTTAAATTTATGCAACTTACGATAAAACAAAATGGTCTAATATGACCCAGCCGAACGAGCATTAGGCAGCTAGGCCACAAAAAATGCAGCCCATAAGAAATTCGGGTCGGGTTAGTTCAATGCTATTTTCACATTTAGCTTGTCAAGTTGGGTCAAGCTGCCTGTTTTAACAATTCTAATTTTCTTTTGCTCAATAACTTCCCAACTCATGTTTTTCCATCTTTGCTCCTACTGATACAAAAATTTTCATGATAAAAAAAAAAACTTCACTCATACTTTCATCTTCAACAGATCCCAACCATTTAATTTTTTAATATTTTAATTCGACGGACACGATTCATAATTCTTCTATCAACTCTGGTAATCCTTGACACATCTCAATCATTAAATATTTTAATTTTCATATCCAACGGAAAAAAATCAGGCGTTGTTTTTTTCAAAATTTCTATAGGATGCAAAAGTAATTTCACTTTTACACCCTACACCTATGTTTTTCCCACTATTTTGTAACTATTGTTGTACTTCATTTTCTGTTTTCTACTTTTCCTACCTTTTTCCGCCACCACTAATCCAAACATAATCTAAGCTTGTATAAGTATTTTCGTCAATATTAAATTAGATTTTCTAAGCACCGAACGTGACTACAAAAAATCAACACTTCTGCGTTAAAATAAATTATAACACTTACTCAAACACATCCTAAATATTCATGAAAATGTCTTTCCATTCTCAACCTTCAATTCAACCTCAGCAAATGCATATCTTTCCACCATTTACAATTTGTTATAGATAAGAAAAATAATATTGTGAAAGTTTAAAATAAAAATGTGAAGATTAAAAATTAAAAGTTTAAAATATAAAAATAAAGAATTTAATTATAAATTATAAATAACGGGAATTTTGATTTTACGTATATTATCATTTAATTATAAATTATAAAATTAAAAATTACTATTTTTGTAACAATCACTTTAAATATTATATTTAAGATAATTTTTAATTAATCAATATTATTAGTTTATTAGTTTTTTGTTAGCTAGAAGGATGAAACTCACAATCTTTTCCTCCTTATATCTCATCTAAATAAATAACATTACTTTACACTAATAATATATCTAAAACTAAAACCAAAATAAATTTAAAATTGAAAAACAAGCCTTATTTCTCTTATAACATTTATAGGCGACAAAAACATGAAATCATCGTCACTCAATGCTTTTAATAACATTTTTTTTAGAAATGAAATGTTATCTATTTATTTACCGATCTGCTATATAATAAATAATTTACTCATTGACATATATCGTGTTCTCTTGCTTTTTCATTTTCTGCCCAAATGTATCTTTCAAATGTCCAAAAACCTTTAGTGACATAAAGTTATCCATAATATTTGATAAAATATTATAAAAATATATTAATAATATTTATTTATATTTAATGATATTTTTTGATATTGTCAAAAAAATTAGAAATATTTTAATTAAGGATTGAATAAAAAATATTACTAAAAGATACATGTGTAATATATAATAGTCTCATTGAGGTTTGAATATATCATCTGGTACATATTACTCCAATTCTAGCATTAGGCCAACCTTAGTGGTACATGAGACACAATAAATAAAGATATATTAGATATGTTATATTTGGATTATTTTTTCATGGATTTTCATAATAATAATGCTGCATTAAATTCTTTATTCTATCTTTTCTTCCATGTTTTGCAATCTTTTTTTCCTTCTTCTTTTATTTTTTATTTTTTTACCAAACGTTTTTTCCTTTTTTCTCTTTAATAAAGTTCCTATCTCTTTTATAGTTGGATGATAATAAAAATAAATTTAAGTTTTTTTTAAATTAGGTTAAAACAAATGATAAAATAAACCTTTTTGCTGATTTTATTTATTTATTATTATCTGTTTTTTCTTTTATTTTTTTCTTCTCTTTTTTACATTTCAATTTTATTTACCCAGACCAAATAGGTATTCATAGTCTTATTTACAGATACAAAGCTACAACTCTAATGTTACATTAATTAGTTTGATGCGTGAAGCTTACGTTTAATCTTCAAAACTGATAACTTTCATGAAAATATATGAAATGACAAAAAGGAATAATGGTGGAAATATGTCAATTTAAGTTAGACCCAACTTTAACATGCCTGAATTGATTCTTAATTACAAAACTTGAGTCTGACCCTTTCATATGTCGTGACCCATTTTTAAATGTCTGACATAATTTGTTTCAAAATTTAACCTAATTTGGAAGTTTATTTACCTGGCCTGTTTTATAATTAGACTTATAAACAAAGTTAGTATACCTATAAATTAAAACAATGTAGGCCAATTAATTGTGTTGGCATTCCCCATCACATTTAAATATAAAACCAAATCAATATGTGACAAAATAACAAAACTCGATCAGATTGGAATAGATCATTTCCCCCTCAAAATCAATCAAACAATTACTAACTAGTAAGCCAATTTAGTGGATAAAAATACTTAATACACAATAACCAGAACTAGGAAACAAAACTCTAATTGATTCATTCTCTTGTAAACGGGTGCGTATCTCTTGTTTTGCTGAGAAAAAAAAAAGGCTCTTTATCTAATATTTTGTTCATAAAATTGTCAAACAATACAAGAACTGAAAGAGTAAAAGTGCAGAAGCTTGCGGGACTCGGAGCTCGTCATTGTGCTGAAGATTTTCCATCGTGATATGCTGTCAGCGTCTTAGTTTTTTTTGTCTTGTTTGTTTCCTATCGCACCAAAAAAATAGTGCACATGCATTATGTGAACTCTTAGTAAGTCCCATCTGTTATCTACTTTTGTGTGCGCAATAAATTAAAGGAAATGGGAATCGTTAGCATTTCATTTCATAAAATACCCTTTACGGGAATATTTATCAAAAGGGACTAAGAATTAATCAAACTCTCTCCAACGTTCATTCACAATTTGTATTTGTTCTACCAGTTATTAATATTACAAAAATGAAACAATATAATTATGTAAAAATAAAGTGTAAAAAGGGTAATTCAGTTTTGTAAATTCAAAACAGATAGTTTTGGTCATTGAACAAATTACCAATTAAGTGAAAAGGTATAAATATTTTTTATTTAATAACTATATAAAATATTAATTAAACATTTTAGTTTCATCTTTCTTTAATTGAAATGAATTCTAACCGAAGTGTTCTGCAATTTTTGTCCTGAAATTTGATCTAATAGATAGGTCATAAAAATTAGTCGCTGTAACTAAAAATTACTATCACGAGTTAACTAATTAAGCTACTATAGATCTGTATGAGATTAATAATATCTTCCAAAAGGGGATGAAGTCTATTAATGAGCACTTTTGAGATCATATTCCAAACAACTTGTTAAAATACAATTTTTATCTTCCTATAAAAAAAATAAAGATATTTGATCATATTATTTTTTAAAATAAAAATTTTGGTCTAATTGTCAAATTCAGGATGTTGATCGATTCAATATTTGAAACTTATATAACCTTGATTGCAGATTGCCATTAAGTTTCCCCCACTCTTCAAACCTTATTGATGGGAGGAAACTTGGATATAGTAAAGTACTATTTAGAATTCACTAAGTTTTTAGTTTTTTTTTAAAAAATCAATTTTTAAACTTTTGTTTGATTAATCAAAGTTTTTAAATTTTTAATTTTTAGTTGATGAATAAAAGTTTAAATTTTTTATTTTTTATTTATTTAACAAGATTTTAAGGATTAAAAACTGAATTTTTAAAAATTTTAGGAAGTAAAAACTTTAATAAAAGATGTTGAAGAGCATTAATCAATCAGTGAAACAAAAATTTAAAAATTAAAAATTTTAATAATAATAATAAAAAACTTTAACTAATCAAACAAAAGTTTAAGAATTAAAAATTATTTTTTTAAAAAAATTGAGACTAAAAACTTAATTAACTATATTATTTATATTTTTGTTTAATCATAATTAAAGTTTTATTTCATGAAGCTGCATAATAAAGTTTGTATTAAAAGATTTAACAAATTACGAAGGTAATGATGATTCTCATTCCCATGATTATCACCACATACGTTGCTAGAATTATGGGAATTAGGGTTTGGCTACACCAGCTCTACTTGCACCTCTTCACTGCTACTCCCGTCATCTGTACAACCTCAATCACTATTAGAGGATCTTTTTAGGCCATCGGGCAGTCCGTTTTCCAAATGGCCTTACAAACCATGCCTCTTGCAAAGTTAATCAAGTCCTTCATGCATAATCATACTCTCCACATTGAACCAATTAAATGGTTCCTACATAAACAAACCCTTCCCACAAAAGGCTAGTTCATATGAATTTCAACACATACCATAACAAATTTAACTATGCATGGAAGTGGAAGCATATTCAATAGTACATATTCCACCTTAATGGACCTTCCTATATATTGCAGTTGGAAAGGCCAATAGAAACTTTCATTATATTATTTCATACCCAAGCTTGAAAAGCATATTCTTACTATTGTACTATATCAATAGTGACTTGAGAAGAGGCAAAAAGTCTGAAACCCAAACCTTGTACCACAAGGTAGTGATCAAAGATATCATCTAATCAAGGACCTTCACTGATAGTCTTCTCCCTGTCCACCAAAAGATCATCAAATTTTACCATTAAAACCCATGTGCAATGTCGACTATATTCATACCTCCAAATAGTTTCCAAATCAGCTAGAGTCTATCCCGCATTGTATAGAAGTTGAGACTTTTCCCAAGCAGTTTCACAATTATAGCATCTAGCTCTCTCTCCACCGCATCCATAATTCTCATAGAATTAATAGTCTCATCTATATAACAATTAGGCTTTAACTTATCACCATCTTCTAACTCAATCTTAAACTTATTCTCTGCTAACAAATCCATGTGATCTCTTTTGGGAAGAGGCATTTGTTGCCCTAAATGTCACAAAAGGATTTTTTTTTTTTTTTTAGACAATCTCTTCCACCCTGATCACCCCTTTCAGGCAGTTCAGGAAGTGGTGAAGAACTATGTGTGTCGTATTTTCGTTCAAGGGTTCACTCATTTTTAATGTTGTTACTCTCAATAAATTAAATTCACTTGGCTAAACTTATATACGTTTGAATTTAACAAAATTTGAAAGTTAAGAATTTAGATATTTAGTCTCGAATTTAAAAATCAATGACAAGAATTTATTTTTAGTCTATAAAAATATAAAAAATAAAAATTCACTTTTTTAAAAAAATATAGACAAGTGGATTAGCCTTTTTACTCACAACATGCAAAATGTTAGTTAATAAATTTTTAATCTACAATTAAATTTGTTCGACTATGTTCATCAACATAAAAATCTCATGACTCACAATAGATTAACTCCAATATCCCAAGACCAATATTTTAACAATCCCTATTACTTGAACCAAACCAATTAAATTGATTTATGTTTTTTTAGTTTGAATTGGATTTGAACATAATCAATCTCAACTAAATCAATTATATATTTATTATTATTTTTTAATGCTTAACTTACTTACTATTGTATGTCGATTTGAATATGGTCATTGTGTTTCACAAACGTTGTGTAGATAATTTGGTATATTTTTTTTTATTATTGTAGATGAAGTTTTATGATTTAATTAATTAATTATGCGTTATTTTTTATAATTTGTTATTATTTAGTAGATGAAAGTCAATTACACTCAAATATGTTATTTACATTCTTTTATGACAATATTTTTTGTCAAATTTGAAACATAATTGTACTATATATCTTTAATTTTTTCCAAAATTTTATTTATAATATTTTTGTTGATATCCGATGATCCAAATCAAATCAAACTATTCATCATTTATCTAAACTAAAATGATCCATTTAACACTACTAGTTGGATAGGTTATTGCCTCTTGTCATGTGGCCATTATATTAACTTATCTATGTGTTTTCATGCTCAAGTTTAGAATAGATACAATACTTTATTGTCATGATCGCATTTAAGCATGGCAAAATCCATGGCCGGGAATGAAATCTATTATTATAAACATAATTTAAGGGATAGATTTTATTTCCTCGCGGAAGGAGTAGTTTATTTCCTATACTCAATCTTAAATGGGACAGAAGTGAATATTGTGGTGACACTCAGGCATGATTAATGAAATTATTTGAACTCTATTAATTGTTCAAATAAAAATTTAATCAAATGAACATATATTTGTTTTGACTGCATCGAATAAACATATTTATTTAGAAAACTTCTTTTAATTAATTAATTCTTTTTTATTTGTTTTGTAATTTTTAATAAATTATATCTGCAGATAATTATTATGAATGTATAAGTTGTAAATATCTGTCAAACTCGCAAACCAGATGGATTCTGAAACAAATTATGGCGTTACTATTCATGGACAAGTGCTCTCGGAACAAGGAAGTTAATCCCTATTTGTTTTTGTGTTCACACCCTTTACTATTAATACAATCAAATTGATTAAAAAAGTCCTAACAGTAACTGTTAAAGCTAGGTGACAGTCAAGACTATCACATGTTTGAGTCTGTAAACAAAAAGATATAAAGGCGGTGAAAGAGTTTAATCTTTTTAATATTGTCTGGTCTATTAGGTTTGAATGTAACTGATGATTACAGTTGAGACCTTTGAAATGATAACTTTCAAATACACAATTTCCTATACAATAATACAAACAAACAAAAAATGCACAAAACCAGGCAAAGAGCATAACCAGTAACTGAAAGCTGAGATTCCAGAACATGTTATGCGTGACTCACTTCAAAATCTCACTAAACTTTTTTCCTTTTGGTAAAAAAATCCAAGTAAAGTTAAGCAACAGATTTCATGTGACACCAAAGCTAGCTGTAATAGCTACTGATAACAAAGTTATACCAAACTTAAGATCAATTAACCGCAGGGAAAATATTGTTAGTGATTATCAATTACTATCTCGTTCATGGTACTTGGTGATGTTGTCATTAACTCGATTAGCGAGGATTTAGTGCATATTTAATCAAAGAATCAATTTAAAGATAAACTACAATTTTCGTTTGTAAAAATGTAATTTGAGAAACTATATATTTATACATTTTGAGAATGTACCAAAAGAAATTTATACATTTAGAACAAAGAATTGAATAAAGACATAACTTGAATCTAGTTTATATTTTAAATATTTTTATTGTTGATCTTTCATGAGTATTCAAATTTTATTTCGATGATTTCACGTAATAACAATTTGTGTTAAGCAATAGAAATATTAGCGAGGTGAAATTTTGGACAAGATCTTCTCCATGCCTTTGAAACAAGATATTTCTTACAGCAAAAATCTAAACCATTAATCACATTATCTCGTTTAATTGTCGTACAAGAACTAATCAGTTGTTGTAAATTTAACTGGATGTTTGTTGCAGACAAAGTTAGCAAGAGAGAATCCATTTTGGCCAAATTTCAATTCTCATTAATTAGGAAAAGAACAACAAAACACCTAACAGTAAACTACATAAAAATTTTGTTCAACAATATTTAAGTCTAGGCCAAACTAGTTCGATCTCTACACCAAATTGAAAATTGAGGTACTATATAGTACCACACTAGCTACCACACTACCACTATCTTATCCAAGTTCCATAGTTTCAACAAGTTACACTACCATACGATTCCCGTTAGGGATCAACTCTGTGGTAGTTCCACCACTGCTGTTCCTCCTTTTAGCCTCCTCCTCTTGCTCCCTTTTGATGTACATGCCATAGACATAAGAACAGAAACCCCAAATGCACAAAACAGTAGCCACAATCTTAAAACCTTTGAAGGCATCATGGTACACCAACCACCCTGCCAACACATTCATGGATAACAAAGCAGTAGCAGAAACCCCTCCAGTCAATGAAGACGTGAGAAAGACCATCCCTGCAGTTCCCATGAAGCAACACTGCCACGTCACAACACTCAACACAACCGTCACCCAGTAAAAAGTGTTTCCCTTGTCGAAAACCCTATCAGCCTCTTCCTTCATCTCAGAAAACCCTCCTTTGTACACCATTCCTCCGGTGGCCAGCACCGTCGCCGCGATCTCCATTACGAGCTGCATCTCCATCACCATTCCGTAGCAGTAAACCCTCTCGTAGATCTTCTCCATCAGTGGCAAGTACAAGGAAAACAACAAGCCTGCACCTATGGTGCAAGAGAACCCTATGAAGTAGTCCTTTTGGGTTAGCCCTTGAGGCTTCTCGTGACTAGAGTTCAAGGCTAGAATGATGGAGCTCATGGTTATGAGGATCACGGAATTGAGATTTGAGAATGTGATTTTTTGTTTTACAATGATGGCTGAGAGAATGAGGGTGAAGACTAGCTGAGAGGATAAGAGAAGTGCTGAGGTTGAGACTGGGAGATATGCCACTCCAAATGAGTACAAAAGGTTGTTAAACCCTAACATGACACCAATACAAAATGAATAGCATAGCATCTTTGGAGTGAAATCTGTGAAGGGCTTTCTCTCTGTGTAATTGAGGAGACTTGGGAGAAAAATGGGAATGATTAGGAATGGAAAACCTGCACACTGGACCCATGTAGAGACCCATTTGCTTGACCCTTTGTGGTTAAAGTAATATTTTGTGAGCAAACTAGAGGAGACTGATCCCACAAAGAGCAAAACATAATTTATAAACAAGAGAAACTTGTACCTCTTGTTCTTCATTGATTTTTGATCTTCATGGTGATGTTGTTCTGTATTTTCCATGAATGGAGTAGGGTTTGAAAGTGATTCTGGACCTTCTTGATCAATTGATTCAATATCGCTGGTGTAGTCGTTTGGGGTTGTGCTGAGAAACTGGTGATGCAATGGTGGGGATTGTGATTTGACAGCCATGGAAGAGAGAGATTGAAAAGAGAGAGAGATCGAAAATAGGGAGAGATTGAGAGATTTGATTTGCAAAAGTAAAACTCTCTCTTAAGTCTTAAACATGGTCATGAGAACTTGTATATATACTAGTACTCTATTTATACAGATGTAACTCTGATCCTGACAAGTGACATCTCATGCATGTATGGTTACATGAATAAAATTAATGTTTAATTTCGCATTTCATTAAAATTAATGAATTATTTTGACATTTCATTTATTGTCACATAATTAAAACTAGCATAAATTAATTTTGAGAGAAATTAACAATAACGAAATTAAATTTTTCTATCAAAATTAAATTTTATCTATTTATATTTTTTTAGTAGTAAATATTGAATTCAAGTATGAGGGATTATAATTAATTATATTGGGATTTTTTTAAAGATGAGATATAATTACTAATTCATGATCTGTCATATATACCGAATGAAACTTCATATTTTATTCTAAAAAAAATTATAATTAAATTAGATTTCTTTTTGATAAATTTTATCAATACATATAAGTTGAATTATATTTTTATTGATAAAGAATGTTTTTAAATTGTTCCCTCTAAACCATGTGAAATCCAATTGACCCCACCAAAACAATCTACATTTTATTCTTCTAAAATTTTAACATGTTCATCAAGTATGTTAATTATGTGTTTTTTAAATTCAGTATGGTCATTATTATTTTAACATGTATTATCACTAATTATTTTAAAGTGTTGTACAAATAACTCAAACATAGTATGTGTTTAACCTGTATGTGGCGATTCAGTACTACAATTAACATATTGGATGAATAATAACATGTTAAAAACTTAAAACTGAAATGGGACGAATTTTTTTGGAAAGGACCAATTCTGGATTTCACATATTTTAGAGGGAATAAAAATATTTTTTATTTTATTATTATTATTTGTTAAATTTTAAAAATAATTTATATTTTAAATATTATATACTATATAAGGTAATATGTTGAAATAACAAATAATTTTTTAAATTACATGAAATTTTGTAAACTTCATCTGTTTCTTAATTTTAATGCAATAATTCGATAATAAAGAAAGTTATTAAATGAGTTATTTTACTAAATTTTGACACTTCTTTATATACAATCAGATAAAAAGATTTACACTTATAAGCCTATGCAAACTATCTCAAGCTCTTATCATTAGGCCAATTTTAATAGGTTAACTAAATTTAATACTTAGTGTCATTTGATCTTGTTTATAATGTTTTTTTCAACCCAAAATGATGGATATTTAAGATTTTTTTACATAGATTAAGAAAAATAAATATTCTAAAAGAATTAATATTTATTAGGGGACAAAATCAAAATATTTAAATATTATATGGAAGAAGTAGTATAATATTTTCTTTCTGTACAAAAAAAAAATACATATTTACACTTAAAAACCTGAGGTATAATATTTAATGTCTATATTTAATATGTCAAAAAAATAATGTGTATGTATTGAGAAGATATATAATCTTAAATGCATTTGATAGTAAACTAATATGAGTAACAATAGCATTTCTAAGCATTCAGAAATAATTAGACTCAAACAATCAGACACAACTTTTTTTATACATAATCAAACATAACTTGCAATAAATGTTGACCATGTCTTTAAGACATTAATTAAAGAATTTAAAGGAGAAAAATTTTATTGTAGAGATCAGAGCATAAAAATGTTATAAACATTTTATTTTTTTATTAATCATATGAACATATTAATGTATATATTTAATATGTCAAAAAAAATAATGTTTATAAATTGGGGAAATATATTATCTTCAATGATATTGTGACCTATTATTTAAAATAAAAAAAAACTCACTAATTTTTTAAGAAAACAACAACTCACTAATTATACAATTATTACGTTAACATAAAAAATTGGCATTATATATTCATATTTTTTCCTCTCAATTTTTTTATTTTTTTTTAGAAATACCCATCTTAAAAATATTTGAAAGTATCAGTATTTGAAAGCTGAAACGACATTTTCAAGTTCTCTGTATTTTGACACTCAATCCCTAATTAACTGACCCATAATATTTATTTGAAAAATGTTAAAATCACTAGAAATTCTAAATGTCTCTTCAGCTTTAACGTGCAAAAGCATTCATTTCATACCACACTTGCACATTAAATGTAATGAGTTTGATGTGTAATTTAGAATATGGTTGGTGTTAAGCCATTAACATAATGAAATAATTAATTAGTTATAAATTAGTAACATATATTGTGATAACTTATTGACTTACTCTTTATAAAAATTAAGTAACTGTAAGCTTAAAAAATAAAAGACCAAGAATGCATAGTTAAAAAAATGTCAGAAGTTACATTTTTATATTTTTTATCATTGAGAATGAAAACAAAACAAAAACAAGAAATAGAAAATAGAAAGCATAAGTATTTGAAAGCTGAAACGACACATCTGAGTTACTAGTATTCTGGCGATCAATTAATCCCTAGTTATCTAATCCATAATCTTTATTTGAAAAACATTATGAAACTTTATTACTAGTCCACGCTCAAAATCACTTGAAATTCTACTTGTCTGTTCACCTTTAATGTGCAAAGTGTATTTTATGGAAATATACAGTAATAACTTATTAACTTACTCTTTATAAAAAGTAAGTAACTATAAGTTTAAAAAAATAAAAGACCAAGAATGCATAGTTTAAAAAAAGGGACGAAAGTTACATTTTAATTGTTTTTATCATTGAGAATGAAAACAAAACAAAAATAAGAAAAAAAATGAAAAGAATTAATATTTGAAAGCTAAAATGACATGTTCGAGTCCTGTATTCTAACCATCAATCCTTGATTAACTGACCCATAATATTTATTTGAAAAACTTTATGGAACTTAATTACTAGTCCACGCTCAAAATCACTTGAAATTCTACATGTCTCTTCACCATTAACGTGCAAAAGCGTTCATTTCATTAATTCCACAGTTACACATTTAAAATGACTAGTTTGATGTGTAATTTAAAATATGGTTGGTGTTAGGCCATTCGTATAATGAAATAATTAATTAGTTATAAATTAGTAACTTATATCTAGTTTATTTTATGGAAATATATCGTGATAACTTATTAACTTACCCTTTATAAAAATTAAGTAACTGAAAGTTTAAAAAATAAAAGACCAAGAATGCATAGTATAAAAAAAGAAACGGAAGTTATATTCTAAATTTTTTCCATTGAGAATGAAAACAAAACACAAACAAGAAAAAGAAAATGGAAAGCATCACTATTTGAAAGCTAAAATGGCACGTTCAAGTTCTTTGTATTCTGACGGTCAATCCCTAATTAATTGACCCATAATATTTATTTGAAAAACTTTATGGAACTTAATTACTAGTCCACACTCAAAATCACTTGAAATTCTACATGTCTCTTCACCTTTAACGTGCAAAAGTGTTCATTTCATACCACAATTGCACATTTAACGTGATGAGTTTGATGTGTAATTTAGAATATGATTGGTGTTAGGCCATTCATATAATGAAATAATTAATTAGTTATGAATTAGTAACTTATATCTAGTGTATTTTATGGAAATATACAGTGATAACTTATTAACTTATTCTTTATAAAAATTAAGTAACTATAAGTTTAAAAAATAAAAGATCAAGAATGCATAGTTAAAAAAAATATGGAAGTTACATTTTAATTTTTTTTTATCATTGAGAATGAAAACAAAACAAAAACAAAGAAACAGAAAACAGAAAGCATCAATATTTGAAAGCTGAAACGACACGCTCAAGTTCTCTGCTTTCTAACTGTCAATCCCAAGTTAACGATAAAGACATTTAACTTTTCTACGACAATTATAAAATAAACGTCGTAGAAAAGTCAAACTTTCTAAGACGGTTGTTAGTTAATAACCATCTTAGAAGGTATTAGAAATGATACTTTTTAAGATGGTTGTTAGCTAATAACCGTCTTAGAAAGTTGTCTATGTAAGACTTTCTAAGACGGTCGCGGGTGACAAATGTCTTAGAAAGTACCATTTCTAAGACGGATGTTAGCTAACAACCGTCTTAGAAAGCTTACACTTTCTAAGTTTGTTACCTAAACCGGCTTAGTCAAATGAGTACCAAATTTTGCAAATTAGGAACAAACAAGCATACAAATGCAATATTCAACATGCAACATGTCCATAAAGCATTAAAAGTCCTTACATTGTTTGAATAGTATTTTGTTTCTAACCTAGGTTGAAGTTTATACACTTACACATTCAAAAATGTGCATGAGTGCATACATGTCTACATTTGTTTTAAAATGTACATATGCATGAATGCATTAGTCCCCCGTAAGGAAAAGGATTGTAAACACAAATTAAAACACACCTTTCAAAGTTTGCAATGATAAAGGCCTCCAAAGCCTTGACTATTATTTATAAAAAAGAAAGTTGTATTCTTATTATATCATGGAACTAAGCAATTATATTCTACAATCAAAGTAAACAATTACAAGAGCTTGAAGCAGCTCTCCCATGCTGGGAAGGGAAAATGTTAGCACCATATTGTTTTGAGATAATTTTTTCCTTCAATAAAAAAAATGTAATTTGATTTTAAACACTAAAGAACAAAAAATTAGAACAAAAAACAAAAAAGAAAATTCTATAGAAGATGCACATCTCTTATGTAACTT
Organism: Glycine max; assembly: GCF_000004515.6. Lineage (NCBI taxonomy): Eukaryota > Viridiplantae > Streptophyta > Magnoliopsida > Fabales > Fabaceae > Glycine > Glycine max. The sequence continues at coordinate 4,077,993 of NC_038245.2, forward strand.
CAATATACTAAGCATCTAACTAGAAGTCATTATACCAATTCATCATGCAACTAACTAAAAGTCTAAAAGATCAAGACTCTTCTTTAGAAATATGACTATGAGCAAATAAAAGTTATACAAGAACTCATTGATCCACCTAAATTTAGTGTCTCCAATCATATCAAATTCTTTAAGTCAAACTAATTCCCATAGGAATTCAAAATAGTGGAACGACATTCCAACCATAAAAATAGGCAAGGCAAGTTAAACAAAATGATTTCAAAAATAAAACCTAACATTTGAAAGCATGTCATAGAAATCCTTCATAACTCGAGCCTCCAGGAAAACAAAGGTGCACTATTTTGGTTTTGATGGTACCTCTTGTGTTGCTTTAGTATCTTTTATCAAACTCATGACATTTGGAGCATCCAAAACCTCCTTTAAACTATGCCTACAGCTATAAATAATAATGCTAAAGCGATAAGATAAATCAGATATTGCAGTACCCACAAGCAATTGAACTACAAAGTTAATCCTAAAAACAACAATACAAATATAATATTATTAAAGATAAGAAAGAAAGGCTACAACAAAGATCTCGATATGTCTTCTAGAGTAAGGAGCAAAAAAACATAGAAAACATAATTTCATTCATACTATAAGGACATATTTGGTGCAGAGACATCCTCATCCAAACCCAATAAGGACATATTTGGTGCAGAGAATAAATGCTAAAGATAAGAAATCAAAGTCCTTGGACTAAATTTCTACCAAAACATTGTGAAAGAACTTATCCAAAGCCTACAAAAGGGAGGATTCCCGTCCGCCATTAGCAACTTCTCTTAAAATTGAAGATTATGATCCCATAAATCGCATTAAAAATTTCTACAAAGTAGTGGTTATCTTCCGTTTCGTCTATGCAGACACATTACCATAACCCACGTTTTGGCGATCATTCCACCGCAAAAAAAAGTCACAAACGAAATTCGAGGAAAGTGTGAGCCGCATAGAACCCTAGAATTTCAATCTAATTCGACGAATGAGAAAATGAAGCAACATAATGTTTCGAAGATTAATCAAAATCAAAAATATTTAATCCAAAGTTTATTAAACGAATGATAATAAGGGAGAAACATGTTACTTGAGAGACAGAGAGGAGACAAATGAAGCTGCTTTGAACTGCAAAATAAAAAAACACTTACGATTCTGGACACAAGAAAATAAAATAAAGAGGTAGATAGAGACATTTGACGAACTGGACGTCCTTGATTCGAGAATCGCCGGTGTAGAGTTCGACGGCGATGTTGGAGTCGAGAAGGATCGTGGAGTCGTTGACCTCGTTGGGTTTAATGCTTGAAGGGATCAATAGCTGGGATTAAAAAGAAGAAAAAGGAAGAGGGTTGGTGGTGGGGTTTGGAGAAGAGAGAGGTAGGGGTTTTGGAGGGTTGCTTGAATGGGCTACGCACGACATAGGACTTCCGTCATAAATTTTATTAGATATAACATTTTAAGTTGGTTTTCAATAACCGTCTAAAATTGTGCATCGTAAAATGTATTTTTCATTACAATAATTAAAAAAATGTCACTGTCTCACTTTCTAAGGCAGTTTCCAGAGAACCATTACAATAGAATATGTGTTGTAAAAAATTAGATTTGTAGTAGTGCAAGCTCAAAACCACTTGAAACTCTAATATATCTTCACCTTTAACGTGCAAAGTGTTCATTTCATGCCACAGATGCACATTTAACGTGACGAGTTTGATTTGTAATTTAGAATATGGTTGGTGTTAGGCCATTCATATAATGAAATAATTAATTAGTTATAAATTAGTAACTTATATCTAGTGTATTTCATGGAAATATGCAGTGATACCTTATTAACTTACTCTTTATAAAAATTAAGTAACTATAAGTTTAAAAAATGAAAGACCAAGAATGCATAGTTTAAAAAAAGGGACTGAAGTTACATTTTAATTTTTTTTATCATTGAGAATGAAAACAAAACAAAAACAAGAAACATGAAACGGAAAGCATTAGTATTTGAAAGCTGAAATGGCGTTCGAGTTTTCTGTATTCTGACCATCAATCTCTAATTAAATGACCCGTAATGTTTATTTGAAAAACATTATGAATCTTAATTACTAGTCCACCCTCAAAATCACTTAAATTCTACTTGTCCTCTTTACCTTTAACGTGCAAAAGCGTTCATTTCATACCATAGTTGCATGCACATTTAACATGATAAGTTTGGTGTATAATTTAGAATGTAGTTGGTGTTAGGCCATTCATATAATGAAATAATTAATTAGTTATAAATTAGTAACTTATATTTAGTGTATTTTATGGAAATATACAGTGATAACTTATTAACTTACTCTTTATAAAAATTAAGTAACTATAAGTTTAAAAAATGAAAGACCAAGAATGCATAGTTTAAAAAAAGGGCCGGAAGTTACATTTTAATTTTTTTATCATTGAGAATGAAAACAAAACAAAAACAAGAAACATGAAACGGAAAGCATTAGTATTTGAAAGTTGAAACAGCATGTTCGAGTTTTCTGTATTCTGACCATCAACCTCTAATTAAATGACCCGTAATATTTATTTGAAAAATGTTATGAAACTTAATTACTAGTCCACCCTCAAAATCACTTGAAATTCTACATGTCCTCTTTACCTTTAACGTGCAAAAGCGTTCATTTCATACCACAGTTGCATGCACATTTAACATGATAAGTTTGATGTATAATTTAGAATATGGTTGGTGTTAGGCCATTCATATAATGAAATAATTAATTAGTTATAAATTAGTAACTTACATCTAGTGTATTTTATGGAAATATACAGTGATAACTTATTAACTTACTCTTTATAAAAATTAAGTAAATGTAAGTTTAAAAAATAAAAGACAAAAAATGCATAGTTAAAAAAAGGAATGGAAGTTACATTTTAATTTTTTTTATCATTGAGAATGAAAACAAAACACAAACAAGAAATGGAAAACATCAGTATTTGAAACTAAAACGGCACATTCGAGTTCTCTGTATTTTGACGATCAATCCCTAATTAACTGATCCATAATATTTATTTGAAAAATGTTATGGAACCTAATTACTAGTCCACACTCAAAATCACTTGAAATTCTATGTGTCTCTTCACCTTTAACATGCAAAAACATTCATTTCATACCACAGTTTAACATTTAACATGATGAGTTTCATGTGTAATTTAGAATATAATTGGCGTTAAGCCATTCATATAATGAAATAATTAATTAGTTATAAATTATCAACTTATATCTAGTGTATTTTATGAAAATATATAGCAATAACTTATTACCTTACTCTTTATAAAAATTAAGTAACTGTAAGTTAGCAAATCCTATGCGCATTGAAAGAAGTCAGAAAATAGAAAGAAAAAAAAAAGAAAATCAAATAACAAGAAAAAATAAATAAATTTTGATCAACATAAATTAATTGGGTTTTATGTCTAACAAGGAATGAGCTGAAATAAATTCAAATGATTAGTTTCAAAACTTCATCTCTTTTATCCATGGAAGTTACATCATCAGTGACCCCAACACATCATCATCATAAATCTCTTACCATGACCCCCTAACAAGAAGTAGATTCCCCTTTGGGTTCTTAATTATTTATTGCTCTTTGTGGGATCACTTTCTTCAACTGTGCTTTTGAAGTACTACTTCAACCACAAAGGTTCTAGCAAATGGGTCTCAACTTGGATTGAGTGTGTAGGCTTTTCCATCCCACGCATTCCCATTTGACTCGATTCCATGTCTCATTAAATATACTAAAAGAAATCATTTCACTAATTTCAATCCAAAGATGTTATTGTATTCACTTCACTAACAAGAATCCTTGAATACAATTACACATCCTTGGATTCAAATCAAGGGAAGGATTTCTCTTAGTGTATTTAAGAAGCCATGGGAGACAGATGTGGATAATAAAGAAGGGAAGGCATGCACACATTCAACAAGTTAAAACCCATTTGCTTGAATTTTGTGGATGAAATAGTACTTGGATCGCAAATTTGAGGATAGTAAACCCACAAAAAAATAGGAGATTAAGAATCAAAAGGAGAATTTATCTCTTGCTAGTCAAGGACTTCTGATATTGATGGATTGTCCATGGAAGAAGATGGATCTACATATATGTGTTAACTCTTCTTCGTCTCCTTGATCAAGATTGCTAGGACGAGCCAAACTGAGAAATGATTGGACTTTTGCCCTCACTACTTTCACACTAAAAGAAAAAAAAATTAAAGTGCCAATAATTAAATAATAATTGATTTACACACAATCCATGAGAAAGATATAAATGTGATATGGTAGTGCATTGGAAGCATTATATGTTAGAATTTTTTATTCCAATAATTAACGTGAGCTAATATTATAAGACAATTATATTAGTTATTTATCATTAGTGGATTTATTTTATGTAATCAAATTAAGTGAGTCTGTTAGACAGCTGAATAAGATGATATGGACTTAAATGAACAAATGTTAGTGTTGGTTGGTCCATTAGGGGATAATAGAAATCCTATTAAGTTAATACGCTATAAAAAAGTTATGGTCCCCAATATATTGAGTTGTTACACATAGTTTCTCTTCTCTCCATCTCAAAAATTACGAAGGTCCCATTGAGGAAAAACTATAATATCACCGTTCGTGATCATAATAGATAGCCGCAAAGATCTTATAACATATGTTGAAGAACACTTAAATCAGGAACCAATTACGGATCTAAGTATTTTATCTAATCCTTAATAATCAAACATGTTATAGATCTTAAGACTTTTAGTGAATTGTCCTAAATTATAAACTTGTAAATTTTTAGCTTACACATAAAGAATAAAGATTAAAGATATTTCAGCACCAGAACACATAGAAATAGACTAGAGATAATTGAAAAATGAAGAATTGGGTTCATGTGTATTGTATTACTTGGATTATGTCTACAAAAACTACGAACCAAAACCTTGGAGACGACGGACTCTCACAAACACAATTTCACTCTCTCCTTAGTTCTAACTAAGGTTACATATATATATTGATGGAGGATAGGGTTGGAGGCTTAATCCTCAATCTGAATGAGGTTATATATACATGTGTTTGTGGGGATGGAGTTAGGGTTGGAGGCTTAACAATGTTTCCTGTCCAGGGAAAGTAATTCTGAATGCTTAGATACATTGATTTTTAAATGATTCGTTGATATTTTTATTTTATTATTTCTCTTTCTTTCCCAATTTACCCCTCCTTTCTCTTCATCATTGTCATTTGTCCACTTACATTTCCTTTCCCCCACACTTAGATCTGCTTCTTTGATGTTGTCGACAATGGTAGATCGTTGGAAGAATATCACGAGCAACTTGTACGTCATCATTTTGGTGTTGCATGCCACAATGGTGAACACCTGCATTCTCGTATGCCACGTGGGTTTTCATGTCAAACCACCATCACCATTGCCCCAAAGAGGCTATGATACGGTCAAACCAAGGGTCACAGATCACACACTTTGTTTTCCTTTTTCTCTTTAAAGACGCATGAGTGTGGATGCAAGTAGTTCATCAAAGTTATGTATGATGTCTTTGTTGATATGGATTTGGTTTCAATTTGCTGGTTGTAGTTTGCATATTTTGCAATTAACAGAGTTGATAATTTTGAATTTTGGAATTATGATATGTTGGTTTTTTATTGAAGTAAATCTAATTTTTCTGTTTTAAATCTTATTTTGATAAATTCCTTTGATGATTTGATTTTGGATTCCCAATATGGATTCCTAATTTTATAACTATTGAATTTGGTTTGTTGATCATTTTGAGTAAATTTGTTTATTGAATCCTGATATGTTGGCCTGCAGACTTTGGTAAATGTGATTTTAAGTATGGATGTCGAGTAAAATTGATTTTTTCAAGTACTGGTGTCATTCTTCCTTTGGCAACAAGGTTTGCTTGCGAAGCGAGGAGTCTTCAAATTCAAAACTCCAACTCCTTTTTGAGGTTCACTAAGACTTTGTAAAAACACATAAAAACCTAATAAAATTTTCTGCAATTAACTAGATGAAAATTAAAAACCTAAACGAGAGTAAATCCTAATCAATTGGGATCAAAGTAAGCAATAAATGAGAAGAGAGATTATTGTTGTAAAATTTAAGTGTAAAATTAACAATGCACAACAATTATGAACAAGTCACAAAAAAAAATGAACTTGCGTGTGTGTTGAAGAAGACAACCACTGAACACTTTCCTTGCTAGTTTATTATGCGTACAGTTACAAATTAATTTGGATAATTTTAAAAAGATATTTTATTTATAAATTTATAATTCACATTCTTAATGAATTCCAATAAAAAAGAATTTAATTATCATGTACTAATAATATCAAACAAATAATAATCATTCAATCATAAATTATTGTTTGTATAATTTTTAAGATAATTATTATAAAAATAAATAAATTTATTCTACATGCTTGTGTTTTTTGTATAAAACTATTCTATACTTTTAAGGCATATAGACTTTTTTCTAAACAAAATAGAAGGAAAGTTAATGTTTGCGACCATTAGTAGTTGTGAGCCGTATGTTAGCTATAGTCTATTTTCTACCTCGTAAATGTATGTTGACATCAATTATTATTCACTTTCTTTGGCCCTAGATTCTTTTTGTACGCTTTGACATATGACTTATATTTTGATTGATGCCAGCACGTATAAAGTTCAACATATGATATAGTTATACTTAATATACCAATTCATGCATGTGCTATACATTACAGGGAACAATTGATCATTATTATTATTAGTGTCTTCCAAGTTCCTGCTTATTTAATACAAAAAGTCAGCTGATACATATATAATTAACTACAGTGGACAAAGAACATGGTCATCACGACTAAGATGTTCATGTTCATGTTGGCACGCTACTACACATTCTTTACAATATTCTATGCTTCATCTTTATAAGTAGTCAGCTACCATTTGGCGCTTCACAAGTCCATGTTGATTGAGTTTCTGATATAGAAATCCCTATTGTCCAAAAGCATGGCTTCTGTACAAGTAGATAAAACCACCATAGAAGTTGATGATTTCCTTGTACGAGAGATTGAGAAACACAGAATTTCAACCATGGAGAGCTTGCAAAATGAAAAGCAAATTATGGTGGATCCACTTTCACTAAAAGGTTCTATTAAATACCTTGAGACCACCACCACCATGCTTCCAACTATAATCACAACTTCATCATCCATCATTTTGCACCCTCCACCACTACAACCTCCAAAGCCAAGATTTTTAAGCACAAGTCTTCCAAATTCAGCGAACTCATCTCCTCGCTTTGCTTCACCACTTTCCAAGAAGAAACCAAAAGGAGAGAGCCCGGAACCACAAAGCCAAGGAAGTAATTTTACACACAAACTTCAGCATTTGCTACCAGAAGTGCAATTAAGGAAGAGCAAGTCATGTGGTGAAGCAAGAGCATTTGCTACCTCAGATGAATTTGATCACTGGTTGAGTAAACTAAGTGCATTGGAGCATGATAAGTGGCACCATGACAACCTCTCCAAAATTGAAGTTGTCAAAGAAAGTCCAAAGAGTGTTAATAAGCTTAAGCACATGAAAACAACACATGCTGGATTTAAATGCAGTGCTCTATGCCTTTATCTACCAGGCATTGGTGGCAAAGTAAAGCCGGTTAAAGCAAGAAAGGAAGAATCAGAAAAGGGTGGTGCAATGTCTCGGACAATTTCCTTGGAAAAATTTGAATGTGGTTCATGGTCTTCTGCAGCAATATGCAATGAGATTGGAGCAGACTCCACTAACTCCTACTTTGATCTGCCTATGGAGTTAATCAAATGCAGTGCCAATGAAGTGTATTCTCCCGTTGCTTCGGCTTTTGTTTTCGAAAGAGACCTTAAAGGGATTCTGAAGAATGGTTCCTCAAGAAACAGTGTTAGAAAATCAGACGCATCGCCTCGCCATGTTCGGTTTTCTACATCATCTTCTGCATCACACCCTGCCTCTCCAGCCTCCTGCATCTCTCCTCGTTTGAGGAAAGCCAGAGAAGATTTCAATGCCTTCTTAGCAGCAGCACAAAGTGCGTGATTTTAGCCTATGGAAATATGAAATGTTAAATAAAATTGTCTACTCAGAAAGGTTCATTTGTAGATGTTTATGTTATCTTTTTATTCACCAGCTTATGTAGTCAATGTCTGCAATCTGCATAATCGTTATGCAAGCGCTGGACTGCATGTTAACCAATTAGTTTTAAAGAGAAAATGTAGGGTAGTTTTGTTTTTGATACAGATGATCATCTATGGTTTTCTCACCATGCATAAAATATTAAACTGTACTTAAAGAGAGTTATTTGTCTGAGGTCAGTAATCTCAAGAAAACTTTTGATTTTTACTTAGATTTCGGTCACATAAGTAAGATGTGTTTTAGTTAGCAATGGTGTGACAACCGATGCAAGAGTTTGTTTCTACAGATTTTACATCTAGCATCATTATGTGAATTAGATTTATTTTATGTATAATATTATATGAACAATATTTAAAGGAGACAAAAAATAAACAAATTGGTGTCTTAACAGTTCAATTAAATGAATTTGTATACTATAAAATACATTACCTCTCTATTATTTACATTTTCCTCTGATATGTAGTTATTATAGCGGAGTATATCATTTTTTGAACAGAAATAGAATAGAAAATGTCCGTAACATCAAGGAGATCTCTATATATTTGTAAAAACAGGGAGAAATTCCAGTTTAGGAACCATACAGTAACTTCTTTACAAACTTAAATAGAGTTGAGTTTGTGTTCGCCACAGTGGAGTGACACTAATAAAGTATTCTTAAGATCTCTGTAACAAACAGAATGTTTGCAAGTAGTTAATAGGCTGCTAACCTTTGCCGTTGTAAACATTCATCTGCTTCAGGTGTCTTATACAGTTATACTCTATGACGCACACAGATACCATACATGTATCAGCTAATATGATACGTATCCTATATGGTGATACAATTATATTGGAAATATACAAGGTAAATATAAGATTGCTGAAAAAAAAGAAAGAGAGAAAGAAATTATGAGTTCGAATTCCTGCTAATAAAAATTAACAAACTAATAATTAATAGGTAAAAGAATACTATAAATATATAATATAATGTGGATACGTCTAACATTTGGATGTGTATAAAAATTCATAAAACATATAAGTACATATACAATACTAGATTTATACATCCAAATTAAGAACATGCTGGGTGAACATTACTAGAAACAAAATAATTATAAATCATTGTCATCATAAATTACTTCTTATTGATTACAAATTAAAAGAAATAATAATATCAATCTCTCTTTTTTTTTTTTCAAATCGTCTATAAAGAACACAATTTTTATTTTGTTCATCAAGTCAAGGGACAATGCTTCTATGTTTTTTATATTATTCTTATTTTTGTATCTCATGTAGCTGTATTGGATCTTTCATAAAATAATTAAATGTTTAGATATCAATGAAGTATCCAAGAGTATAGATGTACATATCAGATACATATGTGTGAAGCAAATTAAAGTAATGATGATTCATGTGTTATACTACAAGCTTATTTCTCGAAACTATTTGCTTAAGCAGTAGCCACTGATACTGGAAGTCTGGAATCAACCCTCATACAATATGGCTACAATCTGCAAGTATCAGGGATTCATTTTCTTTTTTGGTTCTACTTCATGATTGTTCCATCTAGTGCCTTTGAACAATGACGGCTATAAGTAAAATCCAAAGATATATAATTAGTGACCAAGAAGCCAAACACTAGCTAGTGAGTGTGTGATCATAGAAACTTTTCCTTTTCTTTGTGGGAATGGAACAGTGAGGAGTTATAAACATTAAAGATAAAATCATGGTGTATTTAAACAACTTCATAGTTCGTTATTTTCTAATCCATGGTTTGAACTCCTCATTTTTTTTTTCCCGCACGCAGCTTGAAACAATATACTAGTATTAGCAAATACTCAATTTAAATGCATCATTAGGAAAAAGGGGCTCCGATGGAAATGTAGTTCGAGCAGTTTGTTGTTCCTTTGTTTCAGATCTTGCTAGCAAATTAATGATGCTATTAGTTCTTCCTCGTCCGTTTTCCTAGATTCTATGATTTGTCTGCTTCCCACCATGAGAATCTTCGCTTTGATATCAGCACGTTACAAGATTTTATATAAGATTTGCTTTCCCACTTATATTTAAGAATGTCAAGCATGCATCATCATATATTCCACTATCACTATTTAAGAAAAAAGTCGACCAGCCTTCACAATCAATACAAAAATAAATATATATAAGTTATTGGTTTAAGTGATAGGAGACTTGATTTCTTTAAATAAAATCTTGTATTCAAATCTTATAGATAGAAAAAATATAATTAATTGAAAAGAGAATTTTACTAAAAGTGATTAATTAAATTTTTCAATGAAAAACAACGATGTATCAACAAAATTGATTACATAATAAAAAACCAAAAATAAATTAAATTCAATACTAAGGTTGCCGACTCCCTCATTGATCTCTCTCAAGTCTCAATCATCCGATCCAAGCACAAAGCAGGCCAGGAATTTACAATGTAAATATGCAAAAAAGTCAACTGATACTAAGAGTCAAAAGCAAACTATTTGATATCAATATGGGGTAGTAAACTAAAAAAAGAAATCTCAAACCATTTTAGAGAGAAATAACACCACTCTAAGCCTCTTCTTCTATAAATAGTCAAATTCTCTTAATGTATCTCTTAAGTCTATACACTTCAAGTTTCTAAACCACCAACACTTGAAACCAATTGAAGCCAGCATTACAAGGAAAGCTGAAGCAGACAAGTTTCTTTAATTTCCTAGTGGCAATGATGGGAAAATCCAATATGGATATTGAGAAGAATGAGCATCTTCAATGGATGAACATGTCGCTGCCAAGTAGCCAACATGCTGTGGAACGGGAACATGAAAACAGACATCAAGGAAGCTTCTCCAAAAGTGGAACATTAATCAAAGACAGTGGCAAGAGAATGCAGGATGAAGGATCCAAATGCAATGCTCTTTGCATGTGTTTTCCATGCTTTGGCTTTGGTAAAGCAAAGCCTGTTAATGCAAGAAAAGGAGGCATCAAAATGGATCACTCAGTGAATCATGTAATGCCCAGCACATTTTCTTTGGAAAACTTTAAACTTAATTCTACACAAGGGGAAGGGATAGTAATCCAGGAAAATAATCGTGAAGATGACTCCTTCAGTTCTTACTTTGACCTGCCTTCTATAGTATTGAAATGCACTGGAGATGATGCTTAATTTTCAGTTACAGCACCCTTCTCTTTGATAGACATTAAAGCAGGTCAATTGTTTCTGCAGGGAATATGGATAATATTTATTCCTTGTTTTCTTGATTTGATGAGAAAATATTGAAAACAAAGTCATGTTCTTGTACTTCTCTCTCGATCTGTGTATATGTGTGTTTAGAAGAATTGTTTTGCACAAAAAATTCCTCTGAAGTAAGTGTATTTGAAATATTTTTTTTTAAAAAAAAGTAATAAAAGTAAAAGATTATTTAACTAAAATAAATTTAATCACCCATACACTAAAAAATAATTTTATTAGTAACTCTTATGTAACTAAAAGATTAAATTACAGTTTTAGTTCTATAATTTTTAATATGATTAAATTTGGTTTTATAGTCCTTTAAAAATTTATTAGCTTCGATCCTTATAAATTTTCAAAACTTCAAAAATATTTCCTCTCATTATTTAAGCATGTGTTGTGTGTTTAAATATTTTTTTTGGAAAAAGATAAATGAACACCTAAAATTTTATTAGACACCCAATGAGAGAGATAAATAAGAGAAAAATATAAATATAATAAAGTTTATGATATAATACAAAGAGAAATAAAAAAAAAGATATTGATAGAATATTTAAAATGAAAAGATATTCATGCATCACCATCATATTTTATATAACAACCCTTAAATATGTTATCTCATATGTCACCTCTAAATAATTGTTATCCTAATATATTTTAATGCATGTGGCATTATCATTAAGTAATATTGCATTAAAAAATCTAAAAAAACAAAATTATGAGGGCTAAAATCATTAAATTATTTTTAGAATATTAAGAACAAATTTATATAAGATTATTTATAAGAATTAAAAATATATTTAATTTTTATTTTTTATATTATTTTTATTTATTATTTATTTATATTTTCTTCTATTGGGATATATGTACACCTCATCGAACATGATTTTCAATTCATTAATTAGAGTTCTAGTTAAAAAGAAAGGTTGCTAACCCATACTATTTGGGCTAAGCTTAAGTCATGTTATATATATCATATGTCTGTCTTAACTAACAATTACGATAAAAAAAAAAAACTTAATTAGCATGATATATTTAATAGATCCATGACTTGATTAACATGGTCTATTTTTAGGTATTATTATGGTATTCATTTTTTATTAAGTATTCTACCTATTAAGCATTTTATTAATCATTGTTACTTTTGATAAAAGAAAACGCATTTATTCTAAAATCATTATATAACAAATGCTTACAAAAACTCACCATGGATAAACAGGTCTATTGTTTATTAGGCTAATTATTCTATAAAGACTTGTTCCATTATGGATATGATTAAAGCTTAGATAACGCTTAGATAAACAAATTAATAAAAAAAATATTTATAGAAAATATTAAACTTTTATCATGAGTTAAAATTAATTTATGTGATTCAACTTATATAAAAGTTATTTTATCTAAAGTTTTTTTTTTCATTTTGTTCCTAAAAATTTTCTTTTCGTTTTAGTTCATATATAAAATGTGTTTATTTTATTTTTCGTTCTTAGATTTAAAAAAATATTATTCAAAATACTCTTTTATTATTGAAAATACTATTTAAAACAGTTTAAAGACAAAAAAATAAAATAAATACATTTTGTAAGAATTAAAAAAAATTATAAAAACAAAAAAATATTAAATTATAGAAATTAAAAATATATTTAAACTTATAATTTATGATTGGTCGTCATGTGTGCCGTTATTAATCCTCCCTACTAATCCCTCCATAAATGATCATTCAGGAATAGACCCTGATTTATTGCTGATTTAGGTGATTTGTTGCCCCTATTTATGTCACCTGCTAGGCCATATATTTTTATTTAAAAGAAATAGGATTTGAATTCATGCATTAACATTTAACACACATACCACACGCAGATCTGCGTCCACATGTTTCATACATGAAATGTCTCAAGACAACCACAAGTTGCAAAGGCAATAGCAAATTTTGTTCCATTTTGTTTCTAGAAAATAGCTGTTAAAGCAAAAGTTTTGAATTTCTACTTGTTAAGAATCATGAGTAGATATTTTTTGTATATGATTTATTTTATATTTAAAGATAAAATTTAAATATTAAATATTTAAATAAAAAAATACAAGTTACTGTTACTTATAATAATAGTTGTTGATGTGATGATTTTCTTTAATCATATTTATTTTTGAGATTTTGTTTTCTTCACCGAAGGGTCTACTTAACAGCTGAAAGGCCAAAAGAAACACGTGTGCCTGGCCCAAAAAAGACAGCATCTAACACAGAGACTAGAGAAATCCCATGCGCATGCATGCTCTAGTATTTGAATTGAACAAACACATCTATGAATGAAGGACAAAAAATAAAATCATGTCTATCAAGAGATTCTTCTACACTAAGGTGAGCAAGAGACAAAGGAGGCAAGCTAGTCCAATTGTGAAGAAAAAACCATTTCTTGCAACCCCTTAAAATAAGTCATATTTTTTCATTTTTTTAATGGATAAAAATAATAAATATATGTGACCCTATAAGCTGACCTAAATTAAACCAAATTTAATTAGGTAGTACAAGTTGATTTGTTTTTTTTTTTTTAGGGGAGCAGGGAGGGAGGGAGGGAGGGGGGTCCTTGATAGTACAAGTTGAATTGGGTATAAATTTTTGTGCAAAAGTCAATCTGACTTCGTGTGTGTTTGGATTAGTTTCAATTGTACCAAAATCAATTTCAAGATAAGTTGAAGGTTAAAGCAACAAATAGTTGTTTTAACTTTTTCAAATTTTTAATTTTAATATTTATAATGATTTCCGGATCAAAATTGATTATGGGAGGTATCCAATTTTGAATTATTTTTGTTTCTAAATCTCACCCAACAGGGGCCAGGAACCCCTAGGCCCTAACAACATTTGTTATTTCAAGTTTTAAAGGAATTTTATCCTATTCACAGCTTTATTTTACTCTTCACACCACCTACCTATTTTTGTTGTAATTCTTTTTTTTACAAAAGTACTCTATGAAAATTAGTTTTCATACTCTATTAAAACATAACTACATTACAAAAACTTGATTTTGTAAAATCTGAAGAAAAAAATAGGGGGGCTGAAGGTGAAAAGAAAGAGTAATATTTTGAGAATATAAAATAATGAAGGTGTGAAGAGCAAAAAAAAAAGCATAAAAAGCATGGGCCTTCGAAGAAATCCTCAAATGGACTTCTTTAATAGTCCAAACTTCAGTATTATAGTGCAAATCCAGGCCTCAATTCTAACTTGGACACTATAAGTAGACCCTAAATACAAACAAGTATGACCCCAATATAAAGCTTGAATAAAAAATAAAAATAAAAAAATAAAAGGAAGCTACCTAAGAAATTCAAAGTCTAGTAGTGTAGACTAGTAATATTTCTGTATTTTACATTAGAAGGTAAAATTTCAACAAGGTATAAAAACTAAGGCAATTGACCGATATCTTTAAAGTATTAGTTAAAAAATTAAAAAATAAATATTTTTATTAAAATATATAAAGTTATATTATTTATGATTTTTTTAGGCTTTTGTATGATTTAGTAAAAAAAAAAAAAAATACTACTATAAGACTTCAATGGCACATGTCATGATCCATTGACTCCTTTACCACTTACGAGGTACATACACAGATGACAAATTTTATTGGAGTTTGCATCATATTCATATGTACATATCTTCTTGAGCTCTGTAACAGTACTAGTACTACCAGGTTCACACGTCATGCATTATCTGCAACGTGCCCTATCGTAAAAATAGATGACTCCAAATACAAAATTCAACACTTTTTATGCACCTAAAGCTATAAACAAGTGCTAAGCATGTTGGAAAATCCTAATCCCCTGTATTTCATGCATCTTGCTCAGCACTTTTTAGCACCGATAACTACAAGTATTTTTTTTCGCAAAAAAAAGAAGATTAATTTTGATCTTTCTTGTTAAGCATGTTATACATTGTACTCGAAGTATCATGCAAACATTGATGTTTCTTCTTCATTAGACTGTTTTAACAATGGTTGTTAATTATCACTTTTATCAATTTACTTTTGTTTTAACGAAATTCAAAAACTTTTAATTTTTGTAAAGAAAATATTATTCGATTTATTTGTCTTTTCAAAATTTTAAGATAATATTTATTATTTTTTTAATTATACCCTTATAAAAAAAAGGAAAATCCTATAAAAAATATCAGAATAATAAGTAAAAAAAATAAAAGACACACTACAGATATATAAATAATTTTAACATAAACACAAATTTATTTTATGACCATAAATAATAACGAATAAAATGAAAAAGTATTTGCGATTAATGTCAAATTTGACTAACTAGTTGCTGATATGTCTCGGCTTTCATTTTATTTTATTTTTTAGCTGAAATTGTCTCTAAGCTAAGATGTCTAAATCATTTATTATTTATTTATTCCTTTGGTCTGCTGTCTATTAAATACGTGTCCACTTATACAAGATTCTACCAAAGAATTTGTCTCGTGGCAATCCTCTATATCCAGAAGATTTTGATACTACCGTTGCATAAACAGAGACGGACAAAACTAAGAACCTTATGTTACATTTAATTTCTGCATAGATGAAATCTTCCAGTTCCAGTTTATTTCCCTTTCACAAATTCAGATTCTGTTTTATTTGGAACCTAACCAATAAAAACAGCAAAGCATGAAAAAAAAAATCATCGTTCCAATCTATTATTACTAGGAACTATCTTAGCATAATTATCTTAGCCTAGTTCTCTTGGAACACATACATTATGAGGATTGGTTAGAGATTCCGCATGCATAAAATAAGGGGTTTTCATGAAGGAAAAATTTGAAAGCAAAATAAGAACCACCATGCAAATGAATTTGAGAAACCAACCACCTCTTTTATTATTGTGGTTGAGTTATGTTCAAATACGCACATTAGAGCAGACAAATAGAAAAAGATAGGATTATATGGTTGGTCAGTGGAATTATTCCTTCGATTAATCAAGAAAAAGCTGTGTTATTAGTATCAAATTGTCTATACTTTATTTTTCAAAATGGTATAGGTTCTATATAGTTTAAGATAACAATAAGAAACTTTCTCATATAATCAACAAGTCTTCAATGGTCCTATTTTCTTTGCTTCAATGATTAAAGGTAATCATTGGTGCCGTCACGTACCCTTGGAGTAGGTCTTAAGTGGGAAGGTGCCATCCAAGTTTAGGTTTCTCTTAGCTATAGTGTTTTAACTTTTTGCTAAATGTAATGCCATTTGTCTATATAAAACTAAAGAACATGCATGAAAGGTTAATATATAATTGTCTATAGCCATTTGTGCATATTCTGAGTCTTTTGTCACATTGTATTAGATTATGAGAAGAAGAAAAATGGAGCTTGGAAGAGTATAATTGATTTACTTATAGCCGTCTAAGCTTACTATGTCACCGGATTCTGAAAACAAAGGAAAAATGCTTTGTTTATGTCTATATTTAACAGCAGCACACTTTCATGATGAAATTAATTCAACAAGATTCAAAATTAAAGTTTGGAACTCAAGAAAATGGATTCTCTCATGTTAAATTTTTACATGACTATGACATTTTCATGTTCATCTCTCTTTTCAAAGAAAGTAAATACGTGGGCCAATATTAAAATTTGCATACAATTTAGAAAAAAGACTTTTCACATAATATGGTCATGTAAAAAATCAATTTGAGACTAAGTTGTTATGTCTCATGGATAATTGATAAATAATTTACAAGAAATTGTCCATATTCTAAAAATCTAATTGCAACTTCTGCGTGAATTTCTACATTAATGTGTTGCGTAAAAATTCTCTGTTTATTTCTCTCTTTTTGAATGTAAACATGTTTTAATATAATAAATTATTAATTTTGAGTAATATCGATCTCCTTAGATAAAGTCTTGAATATAAATTTTATGAACAAAGAAAAACATTTCATTAAAAATAATTAGTTAAATTTTATGAAGACTAATCATTAAAAAAAATATTGAACAATATTTCATAGCAATAATAACATGATAGCATCCATTAATTAAACTTTTGCATAATATAATCATATAAAAATTCAACATAAAAAAAATTCACTCCCATCTAGTTTCATAAGTACAAACTCTTCATTGAGGTTGGCATCAACAATTTTCATCAGAATAACAGACCCACCCAGCCAATTAAATTTATTTACATATATAAACCGTACATGCAGGAGAGTGGGATCAACATGCACTGAACTAATACGTGTAGAATTGGCCTAACATAATGCAGTAGGTAGAATAGAACCTCCCCTAGTACCCTGCACGTAAAATCATTAATTTTCTTACCCAAAAGAAAGATAAAGAAAGAATGAATTCCATTTAATTATGTACATCTCAAGTATGGGCCATTCCATTTTCACAAGCCTCCTCTTAACTGAACATTAAACCGTGTGATTTCAGAGTTATTTACTAGTACTCTATCCAGATTTTCAGTCCTTTTTTTCTACATAAACCCAACAAATAGGAGATTTATGACAAAAAAGTCAGTAGCTGGAAATTGGTTGCAGAGTAAAGTAAAAGTTTGCAGTAAAGTACTACTACTACTAGTGATCTGGGGGCAACATCAATTATAAAAATATAGCAACAATAAAACGGTGCAATATTTAATGCTTTGATGCCTGGGCCATGTGCATAAAATATTAAGCTACGTAGTAACTTATTGTACTTTTTATAAAATAAATATTTTTAACTTCACTCCATATGATAGGGACCGTCAAATCTCTAGCATCCACTTTAACTAATATTTTATTATGGGTCCAGAAATTCTTTAACCTAGGGATTATTTGGATTTAAGTCATTGGTTACTCTTCATAGGTAGACTTAAATACAAAAGATAGCATACCCCACAGCGCCACTAATCATAATATGGAATCAAAATAAGCAGGAAATGCAATTAATAGCATGTGATGTCCAGAGTATAGTATTTTTATTAAAATAATGGATGCTACACGGTTTGGTTAATAACGAGAGATTAATTAGAGATGCTTCATACTAAGCAATTATTTTTATATAGTAGTCATTACTTTTTCTGTTGAATTAATGCGGCTGTTATCAATTGATACTAATGAACATATGGAAGCTATAAATGAGAATTTAAATAATGGAACTTTCCCATCATTAATTGATTCTTCATTGTCCCTTTCTTTGGGTGTATGGACTCCGAAGAAGTATTCTTTTACTTTTTTGCTTCTTGGTGTCATAGGAAGACGAGAGAAGGAAAAAGAAAAAGAAAAATCGAGACATGTATCAGAAACTCGACACTCCCAACAGAACCCATTGGATGTATTATAGAATATGATTTGTTAAATGGTTTTTTCCATTTCAATTTTGCCAGCTCTTTTCCATGACGTGCCACCACTGCAATTTTTGAGGGTCCATTCATTTGTCCCCTTCCCTATAATCTTTGTCTTCATGTGCTATTGGTGATAACAACTCGTAAACTATTTGAGGGTCCATTCATTTGTCCCCTCCTAATCATCTTGCATTGGTGATAACAACTCGTAAACTAACTTGTTGAAAGTTTTTACCTGATTACCAATTGCATTGGAAGAAGCTTCAATTTAATGTTAAGTCTATTTAAGAGAAATTTTCTAGCATTAACCATGTAGCTCGAGGCCTCTCCTTTGCTTTCCACTTTCACACGCATAAACAAATGTTCAGATTTTTAAGGTCAGAACATGCTAAAGGTTTAATAAAATACTTACAGAAACGAGATTCTTACATATAATAACGAGATTTAAACTCGCATTTTCGTAAAACATAAGTTAAATATTTAGCGACTAAACTAATTTTTATTGGTTTATCAGGCTGGTTTCTATTGGCAAAAATTATCAAGGTTTTATATACATTGAGGAATTGTAATTACATTGTGTGACACTTTCTAGGAAACTCACATCATGGACTCATACAATTGAGTTATCTTTTCCTAATGCAATCATGAGATTAAGAGATAAAGAAAGACAAAAAATTGAAGAGTGTAGTAGAAGGCACCCAACATGAAAAGCTAGTGAAGGAAAGAACATAGATGTTGACTAATTTCTAAGGCTCATTATGGATACACCATTTATACATTATATGAGCATGTGCCAGCAGGCTGAGAATGTGATATTAGATACCTCACAGCCTGCCCTTCAACATAGTCACACCAAGACTTTTCAACCTTTAAATAAAGCATGCCAATAGCTTGTAGGACCCCTGCCTTTTTTTTGCCCAAACAAATAGATATGGCATGTGGACCACATTATCATTTAGCAGACTATATATGCTTTTCAATTTACACAGTTTCAATATTTATCTAAAAAATTCTGTTTTATGTGAACATAAAGTGGGAAAAAAATAATTACCCTTATATTATTAAATTTTTACTCTCTTGCATGTGTCTTGGATTGTGGCTCTCTTTGATGCCATTCCTTAATTAGCATATAGTCATTCCTGGTCAACCGACAGGAGAACAAGGTACCCCGATAACCGATGTTTGGGTTCAGCTAAAGCCACGTGTATTTCTAGAGAATGGAAATGAAAATTTTTTTTAAAAAAAACCAATCTATCTATTAAATGAAATGATATGTTATCGAATTAAAATCTAAAGGTTTAGAATAATAATGCATCAAATCAAAATTAAGTTCAATAAATAATAATGATGTTCAAGTTATTTTTTTTTTCTAATTACATTTCAGGTATGTAAAAGATTACACGCTACACTGGCTACCAATAAAAGATTACAACGCTTTCTTTAATTTCCTTTTTTCTCTCCATTTCTTAATTTTTGGCGTATTTTTTTTAATTTCTTGATTTCAGATGCAGAATTTACGTATGAATCATTGAACTGGTTCTTAAACAGACATCATAAAGACAACTTTGACTTATTAGGAACTACATATGCCCATTACATCATTTTCAATATGTAGATACAGTTGCTTTGCAAATATTCTTAGTATAAAATTGAAAGAAGTTCCGCGTACTGACAGAAACTAATTGAGAACATTTATTTTTAATTTTATATTGCCTATTTACCTGCTGAAGTGTTTTTTAAATAAATTTTAGTATCCGTGTATATATATTAATATATATTAATGAGTCAAATTTAATTTTCTTATATTAACAGTAAGCACAGAAATATTTAGAAAAAAACAATCATATATTAGTAAAGCAATTTTATTTAAAATTAAAAAACTAAGCTTAACTCTCCTCGCTTTCTAAGTTTTTTTCTATTTAATAAAATTATTTTTTTCTTTTTAAATTTTGACTATCCTCAATCTAGACTCTTCTCTAGTGACGGAAGATTTCGATAAAGGGACACAGTTATGGTACGCTAGCAAAAAGATATTTTAGTTTAGGAAAAATATATTTTATTATATGTAAGTATAAGTTACAATATTAAAAAATCAATTTAAAACCATTGCTGGTCTAAAAATTTGCCGTACCGTTTAATAGTATATTACCATATTATTGAAAAAATTTAGTATTCTAAGTATCAAATCCACTGTGTCAAGAAAAAGTATCAAATGGTATATTATCGAATGAAATTATAAATCAAATCAAAACTAAGTCCCAATAATAATGATGTTCAAGTTTTGTTTTTTTAACCTAAAAAAATAAGTTTTGTTTTTTAATTACCATCCATGGAATTGGCTTTGCTTTTAAAGAAAAAAGAATTCCTCCATAAGATGAGGCACTTTCCTTTTTCTTTATTTTGTATTAATGATGATATTAGTTCGAAGTAATTCTACCAAAAATATTATTCTTTATTTTGTATTGATGATGATATTAGTTTGAAGTAATTCTATCAAAAATAATGACTAGTATTATATGTAAGCATATACAATGTGATATTTTCCTTCCATCTTATTTTAGGAGTTTTGAAATAGATGAAGGATGAAAAATTTATGTATCTTTTAAATCACATTACTTGTTCATATTGATTTAAATTTTTAAGTGCTTTTTTTAATCAAACATAAGTTTTATAATTTTTGTTTCATATTATTTTTATTTTTGTGTTTTACTAATTTTAATTTAATTACTTTAGTTTTCTTATTAATTTTATGCTTGCTTAATTTTCTAACCTGTTTTAACTATAAAAAAAAAATATTCCTATATGTCAAATTGAATGCATTCTACCAACGTGTGTAGTTGATTCAAATAGAATTGGATTTAAATTTTTTTAAGGTGTTGAGATTGAGTTTTATTGATGAAAAAAAATGTAATTATAAGAAATAATATGATTATGAAAAAAATACATTCTCATAAAATAGTTTTTTATTCAATAAAAATGTATATAATTCTTAATTTTTTTTGTAATAAATTACTCATTGATTTATTTTTTAAAATTATGATTGTTAGATTTATTTAAAGTTTAAAACTAATATCATATATTTTGTGCTTTTATTTTTTTATAAAAAAAATCACTGTATCCATTA
This sequence comes from Glycine max, assembly GCF_000004515.6. NCBI lineage: Eukaryota > Viridiplantae > Streptophyta > Magnoliopsida > Fabales > Fabaceae > Glycine > Glycine max. The sequence goes on from NC_038245.2 coordinate 4,099,800, forward strand.
TAAAATTTGTGGTTATGAGTAATAATGATTCTGTTAAAGATAATTAGTTACCGGCAACTAATGGTTCAATCATGTGCTGTTATAATACAACCAACAGAAAGAGCGCTCATGTCATCGACATGTCCTTTTTGACTTGTCCTAAAGCTAACCCCTTTCATCAATCACTTGCTCCCAAACAAAACACCGTTCAGAATCTAAAAAGAGTATGGACTATGGAGTCCACAAAATTTGGTAGTTTTCTTCTCTGAAACAGGGACATATTCGACATTTCGCTCAGAATATGTATACTTTATTAAATAGAAAATCTCTCCTAAATGTTTATATATATATATACGAAATCTCTCCTAAATGGTAGTATATATAATACAGTAATACACCGATAGATGGGTGAAGTAAAATAACAAATTAGTTATGATTATTCATTTCAGCTTTTGATAGTAAAATATGTACCAAAAAAGCTTCTGGTATCAAGACTTATCAATTTAATTCTTAATTTTAACTATTTTACGGTCGTGTTGATGCAAGTAATAAAACAACCATATATCTTATAATTTTTTAGTTTAATGCTTATATTCTCACAGGTATAATGTCATTTAATTATAAATTATCATTTAAATTATTTTAAATAATTATATTAAAATTCAATAAATTAATCATAGGTTATGAACTCTTTTTCTCATTATTTTTTAACTTTTGTGCATTTCAAAAGACTAAAATATGTAATGATTATCAAATTTAAAGAGTAAAATAAATTAGTCAAATTCAAAGAAAAAATAATAGTATTAAAATTAGAATTAACCCATTTAGTTTCTTTTTGTAAAATCAAAGGACCAAGATAATCAAAATAATTTTAAGAATCAAATTAACACTTCGCTCAATAATCCATAATTTTAAGAAGTTGATCTGGCATTAAAAATGAAAAACAAAACCCCTTTTTCCAGAACTTCTGTTCATCAAATAGGAAAAAAAAACAATAGTATTGATACCAAATTTTATTAAGGAACAAGAATCCGAAGTAGAATAAAAAAAAAAAAAAAAGATGCATGCATACCAGCAAAGCAACAGGAGCGCATTCACTACCCTTCCATATGGTGCCACTGTAGGTGGGGATGCAATCATGCCCCACCGACAACATAATTGAACCATTCATCTTTATTCATTATTTATTTTTTTACAAAATGTAAAAAAGAAAGAATAAAAAAAAAATAGGAAACACAAAAGAACTATTTAAAAATGAAACAAAGATCATATACCCATCTGTAAATATACCACATAAAAAAATTAAGAAAAAAAAAAAAAGAAAACTATCAAACAGGAAAGAAAAAAAAAAAAACCGCTCAATGAATTTCTACTCTAAAATACAAGTTAAATTATTATATAGTTTTAAAAAATAAATTAAAAAAAGTTGGCAGTGTCATTGCCGTGTCTTGTGTTGTAGCCTGTCTCCAATCATCTTGAGCTCAAATTTCTTGATCACACCAGCAATGTCCCTCATGGTGGTGTCCAACACATAGGGGGTTTTGTCATATGTGATTTCTGTTGAATTTATAAGCATTTTACATGATTCTCTCTTTTCAGCTATGGTTCCATGATAGTGGTAGTACATTATTTTCCCTTCAGTTTTGTGAGTGGTCTTTCCTGCAAGGTTTTGTGACATGTGAACCCCAGTTGCATACAAACTCCTTGGTTGCACTGCATATTTTCGATCCCTTCTAATCCCTTTCTTTGAATCTTTGTACACCAGCTTCTCAAACCCCCATTTCCTGCAAAAAATAAATTCATACACCACAACACCATGTGAGAGACCACACAACACCCCACATAACATTATATATGCTAATAACATAAACATATCACACAGAATGGTTGACAACTGTGTAGGCAAATGTTGTCAAACCCAACTGTAAAGGCAACAAGACATTCACACAACACAAACCAGCTTTCTTTTTTTTTTTTTCCTTCTATTTCTATATTCAGCGTAAGGTAACAAAAGCTAGCTATATAGAAACACTTGGAATTGGACAAAACAGCTAGATCTAACTGTGGCTGAGGGAGTGTGAAATTAGGAAACGGTAATTATCATTATCATGAACATGGTAAAAAAAAGGGGTCGAGTGCACCCCAACAAATCCGTCGCAATTAAAGCTCTTGTGGACCAGGTGGCACGGGTCTTATTCCAAAATCAAAATCAAAATCAATACAAGTGAACGTTCAGGAAAAAAAAATCATCACCATCATCACTAGTAATCACGCTCTATGATTCATTTACTTTTTCTTCCTTTCAATTGCCGGAATTAAACATGATATTGACATTTTCCACAAGAGGCAGGGCAGCACAGCAAGACAAAGTTACTAGCAAGAGGACATGTATGTGATTGAATTAAACAAATGTTCTGAATTCCCAGTTTCACATTTAAAAAAACCTTCCACAGACAACAACACCAGCTTGCTATTTTTAATGTAGTTAACACTATCTCCAGCTAATAAATAAGAAATAATAAATCACTCTTGAACAAAGTTCAAAGACAAATACCACATTTTGACCTGTCCACAGGAATGGGCTACTCCAAACTCGTACAAAACCAAATCAAATCCCACCTTCCACACTAGGGAAAGAAACATCACGCAACCACTCAAGATCCTCGACATTATCAAACACCAAAACCATACAAGGAAAAATCCAATGACATCACATTTGTTCCTCCAAACTAACCACCCGCAGTAAATGCTCCTTACACTCCCCCACAACCATCCAAGATTCCCTCATGCCTAAACTAAAAAACCCGAATCAATCCACCTCAAAAACCTCCACAGATCCACTTACTACTAATCTCATAATTGCTCCATCAACCAAAATCCCACAACCGACACAAAGAAAACACAAACCCCCCATTAGCTCCTTCAATTTCGCAGCACAGAAACACCCAAACTAAACTAACCAATCCAACACATTATAAAAAAAACAATAAGAACTAAATCATCAACCAAGCAAAATCACAAAACTTTTGGCAAACCCCATCAATTTTTTTTTTATTTTTTGCTACAAGCCTACAAACATTCTTCCTCCAAGTCATTCATGCTCGAACCAGATTAGACTACTGTAAACAATAAAACTCTTCTTTTTAAGTGTTTAACATTCCATACCAAAATTTTGAAAATTTTTTATCAATAAATATTAATTGTTAATTTGTAATTTTTTTTAACAGCCAACCTGCTGTCTTTTCCTCTTTTACTTCTTTCTTAATTACTCAATCACCCTTATATCTCCGGTGAACCCCATCAGATAAAAACAACAAAATTCGAAAAATTAAGAAGTTTAACGAAAATGTACCTATATGTCTTCCCGTAATCAGAAGTAAGACACAACTTGCTACTCATTGGCATCTGTTCAATGGTGAACTGAGAGTACTCAGAGAGCGAATCAAGCACAGACTTAATAGTACTCTTTGGCGGCACATAGATGTACTCATCCACATCAAAGAAGAACATCCACTTAGCCATGAACTTATACCTATGCAAGCAATCATTCACCACCATGAACTGGTTATGGTAATACCCATCAAACCGTTCTTGGTCCCTTATGTCATGCAGAGTCACATACCCCAAATCCATCCACGGCTTCAGCACCTCAAGAACCTGTGGGTGGACCCCACCGGCGTCGTGGATGACAAAATGCGATCTTGGCCCGAAGAACTTCACGTGGTACGCGATCCACTCCCTCACTCGCTGCGGGTTCAGGTTCCCGTAGAGCGAGGAGCCGCAGTATAAGTAGTCGTACTTCGGCTTCGAGGAGAATAAGGTTGTGTCGAGGGTACGAGGTTGTTCGGTGAGAGCTTCTATTCTGTCGGTGGTGTTGAAGCTGGCGTCGCCGCCGCCGGAGGTGGAGGCAAAGAGGACGAGCTTCCCGCCTGAGTTGTCGGCGTTTACGGGAATCGGGAATGTGCAGTTCACGATAACTACGGTGTAGACGCGGCCGTAGCCCCAGTCGGGGAGGATCTTGTAACCGACGGTGGTGGAAAGTTTTTTCTTGTCGCCGGCGAGTGAGAACCACGCGCACTCGTAGGTGGGTTTGGCGTAGACATGAAGAGGCTTCGAAGCGATGCCTATGATAGCGAACGTGTCGAGGCCACCTCTGTAAGCGCCCATGGTGACAAAGTTGTAAGCTGCGGAGCCGTAAGGGTTGAACACGCGCTTTATTGTTCCGTCGGGGAGGATTTGCTCTGACGATGGCGGCGACGGTGGCGGTGGTGAGGGTGGCGGTGGGGAGGGTGAAGTGGTGGAAGATAAAGATGCAACGAGTGGGGATGCTGATGCTGATGCTGATGCTGTTGCTGTTACTGGTGGTGACGTCGCATTAGTTGAGTTAGGGATAGTTTGGGTAGTTTGAGTGACGCGTGAAATGCAGACGCGGAGGTCGGAGGCGGAGATGGTGAAGCGGGAAGGGAGGAACTGGAGGAGAGTGGCGACGGCACAGAGGAGGAGGAGAGTGGTGAGGAGGAGTTTGAGTTCGGCGGCGTAGTTTCCGAGTAGGGCTACGTAGAGTTTCTTCTCTCGCTCTTTGGCCATTGGTGAAGAGTGAGAAGAAGAAGAAGAGCTTAGAAGTTGTGTGTTATGTTTTTGGAGGGGTTTGGGTTGTGGCTTATAAACGAAGGGGGGAATATTTATGTCATGATATAAATAGGACGTATTATGGTGATTGAGGGTTGTGTGTGATCTGTGAAACGATGCCGTCCATCTAATGAGGGATTAATTTATTTCATCTTTAATTAGACAAACCTTGACATACTGATTGATCCTTCAAAAAAAAAAAATACTGATTGATAGATACTGTTATTATTGTTCTCAAGTATACTTAGAGTTTTTTCACTTGAAAATTTACGTTGATTTTTAATGTAAGCGAATTATTAAGATGAAGTTTTTAATTTTGATGGAAGATTATAAAAAATTCTCATAGTTACTCCATCCATCCCAAAATAATAATCATTTTAGGTTGTTTTTTACATACAAAAAATAATAATAAATAAATAAAAGAAACTAATAATTTTATAAAATTAACATTAAATCATTGGAATTCATTTATAAATGTTATTGTTTACCATTAATACTATAAAAGATATAAGCGGAAAAAACTTAATGAATATTACATTCAAAAACTAAAATGATAATTATTTTAAGATAATTTTATTGCTCTTACACAACAATTATAATGAAACTAGGAGTGGATCATTCAATAATTTTATTTTTGAGTGTTCAACAAAATAAACAAGATAAGTAAAATACCATAAGTTTCATTCAATAATCTAGTCTTAATGTTAAATACTAAAATAAGTAAAAAATAATAACAAAAACATGTTAAATATAGAGAAGAAGAAAATTTTAAATTCCCAAGCTATCTCTCAAACATGAAACAACAAGCAACATATCATCAAATTTTTAATGTGATTTCTTGAAGTTGTTCATCCACCTTCATTTTGAAGGGAAAAAATGTTATCAGAATATAAATATTTTATTAAAAAAATTTGCCTCATTTTTTTTTTAAAGATTGATTTATGTCTTTTAAGTTTTAATATATATATATATATATATATATATATATATATATATATATATATATTTTATTTAAATAAACTTTCAAAAAGCCTAAATCTGACCTTTATGATAATCAAGTTAGGCTAAAAATCCTTGATAGACGGTCTGACTCATCTCCATTACTAAATGAAATAGAAGAAATACATTTTTAATCTACTCAAGTGTTAATGGAATATTTGCTTGTTTTGCACGAAGTTTAAGAGCAACATACTATTTTTGTCATAGTAAAAAAAACATACTATTTTTTCTCTCTTGATATAAGATTATTGAGAAATTTGTTTATCTAATTTTTTATAAGACTCTTCAAATTTTATTTCTTAGGTTAATTATTTTCATCAAAATACTACTAATACCTTTAATTATTTGACATTTGTTATAATCAATTAATAATAAATATTAAGATAAACTCATTTTTTCTTTATTAGGATTGGGGAGTATGATTATAGCATAGTACTAATTAATTAAATGGAAAAAATAGATAAAAAATGAGATGACGAGTTTCAATAATGTTTAAGAGTAATTTAAAAGAAAAGGTCCTAAATACTTATTATTTTTTATTTTATTATCATTTATTTTTAATGCCCACTCGTTTTTTTATTATTTTCAGTTACTAATTATAGTTATTTGATTTATATACTTTTTTTATAGTAAATACACTAGATAGAATATTCAAATTAAGAATTAAAAAGTATTTAATGTAAAAATTATACAAAAATATAAAAAAAATTATGAACTGTGTAAATTTACATATCTCATTAAAAATATTTTTACTTTTTTTGTCCTATTATGAATATCCCTTAGGTCACTAAAGCATAGACTAATATCGCATGCCATATGCTAGCCTGATGAGTCTTACACACACTAGAGATCAAACAAAGAATAGTCCATTAAATATATTGTTTATGTAACAAGTAACCATTATGTCCATATGTCAGGTTAAAAACCTTTATATTTTTTGATTATTTAATCAATGCTCCTGGGATATAATGTTCTTAGGACGATAACTAAGTATTTGTTTAAAAAGAAAGTAGTATTAAAAACCTTTTTCATGGATCTAGTTGTTTTTTATTCAGTGAGTGTAAATTGCAAAGCAGTGAAACCACCTTACGAGTTGGTATTTATGGTCCTAAATTTTGTTTATGATTGCGGTAAAACAAAGGGATTTTTACCTTTTTTTACTTTGGCTTTTGCTTTAATTGAGTTTAAAGGAGCATAAATAAAGGGGGAGGGAGACCAACGAGCTACCATGGAGAAAAGGATTTATGGAAAAAGAGAACAATGGGAGGAAAGGGGAAAGAATTTATCTTTGGGAAGAGAGAAAGCAGAGATTACATTATTGTTAGGAAAAAGTTATTGTAATTAGAGCCGAAACCTAAAAAGATGAATGGGACCAATGAGGTTCATGGAGATTTGTATAAAATAAGAATTGAGGAGAGAGAAACAGAGAAGCATGGGTTGGGTTCGTATTGGAAATGTTACCGTTAAGTTAATTTGAAGCTATGAGTTGTAGGATGGCCGATGGGTGTCAAGTGTCAACAATCTAGAGGCCATACCATCTCACCCTTTTAACCCTCCATTAATATCACATTACTTTTTTCAGTTTTTTTTTACCAGACCAGTGTCTTTTTTTAGCATATTCTCACAAGACTTTTAAATTAACTGTTACCTTATCGGCTTGTTTGGTTGGATATAAAAGAGTGGAAAGAGGGGTCATCGATAAAATTGGATTTATCTTGTATGATAAAAAACTAAGATCTTATAACATTATGTGTTTAATCTATTTCTATCCAACATACCTATATTTATTATAGAAAATGGAAGAAAGAAGGATAGGAAAACATTTTTTTAATTGGTTAATGAAGAGAAAAAAAATTAAAAAGTAAGTGAAATCTTAGGTCATTTCTAATGCTAGAATCCATTTTATGGATTCATTAGTGCAACATATAATTTAAGAGCTTTCAATATCTTATATATTTCAATGCTAAAATTTACTCTAATTTGAGTTCTTAAATCATTTTTATTGAAATTGTTTTTTTCTCTCCTTTTGTTAATTGTTTTTGTGATAAAAGCAAGTTATTCAAGGTTTTTGTGCAAGATAAGGTTTTTCTTTTTCTTTTTCAGGTGAATGCTAACTCATTTCTCTCCAATGCAATAATTAAATAAGAGCATAAACTTTACTATAAGAACCTCAACAAAGACTAGTGCTGGGAGATGCCCTTAATTGTCTTTCTAAATTGAGAAGAAAAAAAGTATAAATGTTGTTTTATATATTAAATGACTAATATATAATGTGTGTATGTATGTGTATTATGTTAACAAAAGACACCATTAAGTTATTTGACTAATTTAAAAATGTATTTCATCAAATTAGATTTACTTGATAAATAAATTATTTAATTATTTAATAATATGTAATATTTAAATATTATTTTTTGAAACAGTATGTTAGGTGACATTTGAATTTACAAATCTCTAAATATTTTTCTATTTTTATCCTTATTACCTCATTAAATTTTTTTTCTTTTACGTCTGTTTATATCATTTTTCACAATTTCCCAGTTTATTTTATTAAATAATTTTAAGTCCATCATATAATTGATCAAATTTCGATTTTCAATTTTCAATTACCTTGTTCACTAATTTTATCAACTACATTCTTTATAAAAACAAGTTAAATGAAGAAGTGTGTTTTTCTCTTACGTGTAACATTTTTCCTCATGTTGGAGAGCAAAAAGTTTTTATCACCAAAAATGAAATGCCGTTTGCAATTAAGCAATAACCTTTTCTAAGTACTGTTGAGCTTCAGACCACAAGATTTGGAAAATGATTGATATAAGACAAAAATCACTTGTCCAAAATTGATTGTTCACTGGAACTTACCCTTTTATATTTTAAATTCTCACTTGTCATTTTTTGCTCTTTTTCCTTATAAAAATATTTCCGGAAAAAATAGATTATGTATATAATAGATCGAATGAATTAAATAATTATCAATTTTGCTGCTAAAGTAGCAGTAGAAGACTAATAGCCATAAATATCACACGAATAATATATACAAAATAAATTTATAATCACTGTCATCTTTAGGTTTTTTGACAGACACTGTCATCTTTAGGTTGGATATATTTGTCTGATATGATTAAACGACAAGGTTCATTGAAGTGTTTAAAAGTAAACTCATTATAATATTATTTTTGGTGTGAAAACTCATTATGATATATAAATTGGGACCTAGAAGTAGGGAAATATTAGTAAATTTTATATGTTTTTAATGAGTATTTTTAAGTACTAATAATATATATATATATATATATATATATATATATGAGATTTAATATATATTTTTTAAATTATCTAACAATTTCTATTTTTAATTATACTAATTAAACTGGCAACTGACATGTTTTTTTTATATAAATAAATGTTGATGTAGCATGTAAAAATAAGAAAAGAAATTGATAAAGTAGAGCTAGAGATGAAGTTTGAACCCCACCTTTATCTTCCAACAATATTACTAGAACTATTAAGTCATCATATTTATTTAACATTTATTTACTAAACTGTTAAATATTTTTATTTGAGTAAAGTTATTTGACTAATTTAAAGATTTTTATTTAACGAATTCTTACAAGTGTGTTTGACTGGTAACATTTTGATAGCATTTATTAAACCTAAATAATACTTTATGTTGCGTTTAAGATCATAAGTTTCATTTCTCTTTCTTTTTAGAGCGTTTACACAGTCCTCCTAATCTTAAATTACTTTAAAAGTTAACAAATTTATCTTATATGATAAATTGTAATTAAATAATTATGTAAAATATTTTATATTATCAATACATAATTATTTTTCTCTTATTTTTATCCTCATTATTTTTTCACAATTTTTTTATATCATTTTTTACTTATTAAGTTAATTAAATAATTTATCAACTTTCAGTTAATTTTTTTATCATCAACTTATTCACAAATTTTATTAACATTCTCTGTTGAAAAAGTTTAAATGAAAAATTATGTGTGTTTTTTTCATTTCCGTGTAAGTCACATTTTTCTTCTTGTGCAAGTGAAAACGGAAGAAGAAAAACCTAAAGATTTTGAACACAAAAAGATTTTATCACCTAAAAGGAAATGTTGTTTGCAATTACGCAACTCGCAAGAATTTTTTCTATATAGTGTTGAGTTCTAGACCGCAAGATTTGGAAAATGATTGATATAAGACAGAAATAACTTGTAAAAAGATTGAATGATGAGTATAATTTATTAGGGATGGAAAAAAAATTCACACCTATAAATATTTGTGATTAAAATCTGCAACGGATACAAAAATAAATATCTCTAATGTGTACTTAATTATTTGTGATTCACACCTACAAGTAATTTCTCTATTTGCTTGTCAACTGGCGGGACGAGTATCATGATATCCATTACTGGTTAGATAGATTAGTTTTATTTAGACATGTATTTCGGAATGAAATTTTATTTGGAATTGTGCTCTAGAAAGACTAATTTTAGTTGGAAGTAAATTGTGTCTTGGAGTGCCATATTATTTGGACATTTTTATTTTTATTTTTGACCTTTAAAATATTTCCCCATACGTAACAAGGCAAATACAAGACAAATATTTATCCAATGGAGTAGGTAGTGAGTAACTACTACCGGTGTACATCTATGTTTAGTCTTTTTATAAAGACCAACGTTACTTCAATCGTATTTATAGAGTTTAAGTTGTAACCAAAATATGGAGGAAATGTTAAAGTTCAAGTCTGAAATTTAATTTTTTTTTCCTACATTTAAAACTCAAGAACATTAGTGTATTCATGCACTTTTTCATTTTAATTATTCAAAATATGAATCACAAGATAATATATGCATATAGGTTATTTCATCAAATTAATGCATTAAATCAAGTAAAGTGGCTTCATAAATTTACATGTATTGTAGATTTATCACAACCCCAAACTTAAAATTTTGCTTATCCTCGTGCAACAATCAATTACAACCAGGTTAGAACAAGTCTTGTGCATCATCTTAGTGCTATTTCTGTTCAATCATAAATCAATATTGTTTTCTTTAATTCAACGAGTGTACTTTATGCACACTCCTCATATAATGAAGTGTAATAGTGTATGCACTTAAATCACCAAATAAAGTTTTTGTTTACACTCAACATCACTACATGTTATCCCTATCTTATGTTTGACAATCTTACAACTACAAGGTATGTAATAGACAGGGCTTAAAAGGTGCACAATCATCAAATTGCAAGTGACAAGCAAAAGGGAGTGACAACTAAATTTTTAGAATAATGAAAATATTCACTGACAACATCCAAGTATGAAATTCATGAGATATGATGATTAATAAGGAGAGACATGTCACACATTGATGCACATAAAACACCAATAACTAATATAGTCAAAGATAGACCTACACACAAATGGATCAATGAAGTAAAAAGGACTTTCCTTGAGTCAATTAGTAAGCACGAAGTATCCAAAAGAGGAAAGCCATGAGGACAATTCTGTGAAATATCACCATGCTTCTCAATCTATGGATTTCTAGAAAGAGAAACATAAAGGAAGGAAAAGATAATCTAAAATTTGAAATGACTAAAACTATAATGCAAGAGAAGGAAAAAAATAAAATGTTTGGGTTGTTTTCCAAAGTAGCACTTGTTTAATATCTTTTAATTAACGGTATAATGTTGCTCAAGCTGGCATAATGAAACAAATAACACATCCTTGGTGGAGAGATATAACAATTAAGGCCAATTAAGTCTTATTCATGAATAAAGCCATGGAACCTTTGCTCTATAAAGAGGTCAAGAAAAAAAGATGGATTGTACCAGCCAAATCAAGAAAAGAGAGTCACCATGTGATAATTTGTATGAGAAAATCGGTTATAGTGAGAGTGTGTTATCATATGTTGTAACTTTTGAATGAGGATACTTACATTTATAAAATGATACACAATTTGAGTTGAGTTATAATACTTGTAATATTTTTAATATAGTGATACATTTTTTTTAAATGATTTTGTGAACATAGACAAGAAATGTCAAATAATGTTAATTATTGTATATTTTATCTAAGTTTTTCCCAGCATGCGAGTGATTTAGTTAGTGTGTAGTGTGTGTTTTTTCTCCAACATTTAAAACCCTTCCAAATCTGTTGCAATGTTCAAAACACATTATTATGCAAATTTATCATTAATGATATCTTTTATTATTGGATACTAACCTCATAAGAAAAACTTCAACAGTTGTTTGACAACAACCTTGGTTACATTGTTAATTTATGTAAATAACATCTCAGTTTTATTAGCAACTCATCTTTGAGTTTGATTAACAAACAAGAAAATCAAAGTCGCTCATCACCTTTCGAGGGCGTCTAGGTTGTACGTTAGTTCTCATTTCTTTCATAGCACTCCTAATTGTATTAGTTCTATGATTCATAAAGAAATGATAAAAATCTCCTCCTTTATTGAAAAAGAAAGAAAGACTTCAACCTTAAGTACATGTTTAGTAATAGTATTGCATGTATTAATCTTAGAAGTTGTAGAGTTTTAAGCCAAAAGATAAGGTGTATGCATATTGGAAATTGAATTTTTTTATCACTAAAGTTTAGGTGGTTTAAATGCAAAGTGAAAAGATTGCATTTTACTAGATAAACCTTAATTGAATAGATGCATTTGAGGTTGTTTTTATTTTAACTTCCAAGAAAGCTTATTTATTATAGTTGGTGACAATCTTCACTATAAATAGAGAAGAGAATTAGTGGAGAAACACAACACATGAAGAGGGAGTGTGTGAGAAGGGAGATTGTGAAACAAAGTCCCTTTGTTGGGAGAAAAGTGTCTTTGTGTGAGGGTGTTATCATTTCTTGTAACTATTGAGTGGGATACTCGGATTTGTAGAGTGATACATTATTTGGGATAGGTTATAATCTTGTAATCATTTTCGTGATGGTGAAATACTTTTTGAGACGGTTCCGTGGACGTAAGCAAGATATATCGAACCACGTTAAATTCTTGTGCGTTATTATTTTTCCTATGGTGTAATCTTTGTTGTATTCTCACGATACCTTGTGGGTGTAGGTAATTTTATTTGTGAGAGCATTGATTACCCAACAGTGGTATCAGTGCTATGGTTGGGAGCACACAAAGGTTCGAGATGGGGGAGAAGACATCACTAGGGTACAAATATGTTTATTCAAAATGGGGATACAAGGTGTACAAGGAGAGACGCTTGGTGTTGCGAGAACAGAAAAATAAAGGTAACATTTACTATTTGGATGTACAAGCCTTGAAGAAGAACCCTGATAGCAAAGTGAAGAAGAAAGTGAAGTTTCCTATTGTTGTCGAAGTGTTGGGAGAGACTTTCGTTGGAGGGGGAACTTGTTCACTCTCAAATTAATTGAAGGATGTTTCTCTTTTGACTTTAAGGGGGAGAATTGTAGAGTTTCAAGCCAAAAGATAAGGTTCGTGCACATTGGGAATTAAATTTTTTTATCACTAAGGTTTAGGTGGTTTAAATGTAAAGTAAAAGATTGCATTTTACTAGATAAATCTTAGTTGAATGGATGCATTGGATGTTGTTTTCATTTCAACTTCCAAGAGAGTTTATTTATTATAGTTGGTGGCAATCTTCATTATAAATAGAGAAGATAATTAGTGGAGAAACACAACACATAAAGAGAAGGTGTGTGAGAAGGGAGATTGTGAAACAAAGTCACTTTGTTGGGAAAAAAAATGTCTTTGTATGAGAGTATTATCATTTCTTATAATCATTGAGTGAGATACTCGGGTTTGTAGAATGATACATTATTTGGGGTGAGTTATAATCTTGTAATCATTTTTGTGATAGTGAAATACTTTTTGAGACAGTTCCATGAACGTAGGCAAAAGGAGTTAAACCACGTTAAATTCTCGTGTGTTATTATTTTTCCTACGATGTAATATTTGTCGTGTTCTCACGATCATTTATGGGTGCAAATAATTTTATTTGTGGAAATGATGATTACCCAACAAAAGATAAAATTGTGTATCAAATTGACACCATAGATCTCTCGATTTTTCACTTTAGGACAATAAACTTTTCTTGACACAACTAAACTTATTCATGCCACAATTATTCCTTCTTTGTCTTTCTGACAAGACTAAAATATATTTTTTGTTATCATAAAATTAAAAATATATGGTTTTCATGCTACTGTTACATTTTTTTGGTATCTAAATCTACATTTATGATTTTTTACATCAATTTTATATATAATTAATATTAAAAAAATTGTACATATAGGTTTAGGATATCCAAACCTAACTCTAAGTAAAAAAATAATATATTTTAATTTTATGAGAATGAAAAACATATTATAAATTTTAAAAAGATAAAAAACACATATTTTTAGTTTTATGAGGATGAAACATATTTAAGCCCTTCTAACAATTTATGTTTCACTAATTGAGGAAAAAAAATTAATGTTTCACTGATGTGTTAAATTTGCATTCGGCTGACTTATTACTAAACAATGGTCATAGACTCATAGTGTACAAACTATATAAGTTTAATATTTGTCTTTGTTATAGTATGTAACTATATGTACACTACGATTTTTTAATCAAATGCATAAGTGACCTTTGATTGGTTAAATTTTATTTTTGTTTCTTGTTGTATCATTATGTTATTGAATATATTATTGCATCCGACACTTCACGTGAATAAAATCTTCAACATTTTTTTTGGGGATAAATTATTTCAATGAATTGAATCTAATAATAGCATCTTCACTTCTGGACATGCAGAAATGAATTAAATTTCCATCTTCTGTATATATTCTAATCTATATTTAAGTAATATGAAAATTTATTACACACTAAGTCAAGTGGTCCATGGCATGAATATATATATTTTGATCCAGTTGTCCATGGCATATAAAAAAAAACAAGAGACCAGTAACTTGATCCGCGGTAGAGGAGAGAATAAGAAGGCTGTTGCAAAAATCAAAATCGACAGCCTCAGAGACAGGAAATTTTCTAAAGATGGGTGACACGTGGAGGGCTGTGGGGACGTGAAAATATGACTTCTTGTACGAGGCATATGCTGCTCTCTTTGTCTCTGTCTCAACGTCAAAGACAAGTGTCCACACGCACTCATATTTCAATCACACATTTTAACATTTTTTACATATTAATTTCTGTCCTCCACGTGGTCAAATAATTATTCTGTCTATCTATCTCTAAATATAATATAAAATTCTTTTAATTAATTTATATTTTTAATTTTTTTCATTAAAATAAATATATTAAATTTATTAATAACTATATTATTATTTTTTAACTATTTTTAAAACTATTAGAACTCATCAACCATTATCTCTCTCTACCTAATTAATGAACACTAATAATCTTCTCTAATGCTCATTAGAGAGAATATACTTATTCTATTAATTAATTCACTGTAAGATAATTAAAAACATTTTAATTAAAAATAATCAATACAAAAAATAACTTAAAAATAATCTTATAATTTTTTTTAAAAATCTTACATTTAAGAATGGAGACAGTAATATGAAAGAAAAAAAAGTGAAAGAAAGATGAGAATGAAAGTAATAATGATTGACTAATTTGGCTTGAAACGATTTATGTGAGATTCGTAAGAATTTGTACAATTATTTTTTTGCGTGTAAATGGTAATTTCTTATTAAGGTAGTACAAGATAGTTGATTATAATTAATTTTTTATCTAACATATACAATATAATACAACTCGTAACTTGTTTATATTTAATCATGAGTCTAAAAGAAATAGCATAAGGAACTCGCAGATATGTATGTATTTTTTGAAACAGAGATATGCAGAGATATGTATGTATATTATTGAATAAATCGTGGTTTTCACTTTTCAGTGTCGGTTCAATTTATGAAAATGGAAACCAATTTTTCTGTCGGTCAATCAATTCTTGCAAACTAATATAAAAAATAAGACTAGGTGAGTCCAATCAATTCTTAAAAACCAAAATTTTCATATAAAAATAAAATATAGAGACCTGTCATATAGTTTTTTTCGTTTAACTGGACCGATTTTTTTAAAACTAAAATTAATGAGTTTTCTTTTTTGTACTGAACTGACTCGTTTAATTATACCAGCATGTTTAGGTTTAGACAGAAGTAATTCGTGGCTTTTTAATTTATTGATACAAAAATTTGAACAATAAATAAATTTTACGAGAAAAAGAGAAAGAAAAGAAAATAGAGAGAAAAGATATATATTATGCGATTAATTTGTGATAAAAAAATAAAGAGAAAAATTATTATTGTATGAATTATTATACAAATATTCGATACAAACCCCCGCTCTTCACATGGGTGTGAGTTTAGAATACTTTTTGTTGTCACTTTTTGTGTTTGATAGACAATATTAATCATTTCTAGAGAGATTACATAGTGTCTAAGAAGTAATTGAATGATTATAATTAGATAGAACTGTTTGTAAAACCTATAATCCGTTTAAGTCATAATTTACCCTGGACACTTTACTCGGTATTATTAGGAATGTATCCTAATTCTATCACTTTTTAGATTATAATTAATTGTTACACAAAGAATAATATATGAACATCTTCACACATCACATACTATCAAAATACATATATATATCAGTATAATATTTATTTTAGATAACTTCTGTACGAGCTAATAATGTACGGTGTGTAACTGGCACTGTATATAAATAAAATTCTATTATCGAAAAAAAAATTCTAGTATAAAATATTCAATAATATAATATTCAGGTAGGCATGAGTAGTATCATTTCTGATATAGGGTGCAATGTGTGGATCGGACCAGGGTTCTTTATTTTGCAATCTTTTCTATAGAATTCTACGTTGGGCAAGTCCCTCTTCTTATTGTGCCACGTATCATGGTTCGCCACGTAGGCACCTTTTGCGCTGTACACATGTAAACCCTATTTGACCTTCATTATTAGTGGGACCTTGCTTTTATTATTAGTTTTCATTTTCATTTTTCTCTTTACAATGATGGTGATTACTCCTTATTTGTCTCCTCTCTCCTGAGAAGCCTGGAAATTTTCTTGCACATTTTGGGCATTGGATTAAATCCTTGCATTGCACCCCATCTTTTTTGTGTTTTGGATATTTAACTATGCATGCTAATTTTTTTGGATGCTTTTGGAGTAAACAAAAGAAAAAGGTAAGATTTACCAAAATAAAGAAAATAAAGAAAAAGGCAAGAGCCATGTGTTGAACCACTCCAAATTAATCTCACGTCTGGTTTCTTTTTTATATATAAAAGCAATGCTCCTTTGATAGAGAGTCTAGACATAATTATATATTCTTCAAACAATTTGTTATGTTCAATTAGTTTCAGCCTCAATTTTAACAGAAAAGAAAAGTTTATCATCCAATTGAAATCTGACTAATGATAAAAATAATATATATATATATATATATATATATATATATATAAAAAAAAATAAGTGAGATATAAATTTTATCTTATAAGTCAATTTTTTAAGATTAAAATAGATCCATAATTTATTTTCTAAAATAATATCAAAGTCTATCCTAATAAATGTTATTAAGTTTGTCAAATTATCCGTCATCAAACTCTTAGACAAGAAAAATGTGTATTAGATATACCACGTTATTAATGATAAGAAAAAAATAAAATATAAAAATAAGATACAAATCCCATCTTACAAACTAATTTTATAGGATTAAATTAATCTCATAATCCACTTTTAAGACTAAGATCATTAAATAAAACTCGCACTTAGTTTGGTTTCAAATTTTAAAACTCCAACCCTAAATTTTGTAGAAGAGTTTCAATCAACCCTACTAACCTCACTTATTTTTGTCACTTCTAGAAAAAAGAGCAGACCGCCTCAGACATACCATATGATTTATTCTATTTATCCATTGTTAAGATAAGTCTAATTTGGTGAGTAACACGTACAAACTTTCAGTTCTTTTTTTTATATACTTGGTCGTGTCAAGTGCCACAGCCGAATGAATTTCCAAATTTTATTTTTTGGCAAATGATGCATTTGCTCATGTACTACCAACTTGTTAAAAATTAACTTCCCTTCAATAAGATGACATCAGTTTGACTCATGCTTCTGCACATAATAGCAGCATTTTTGTTGAGGAATAATTTGCTTAGATCTTATTTTATGGGTTACAGTAGACATTGCTGGGTCTATACTGTGTCAAATTAGAGGGTTAGGTTGCAAGCTCAGCCTATCATGACTTGGGTTATTTTTTTTTCCGTTTGGGCCTACTGAAAAACATCTTTTCCCAAAGAATATTTTGGGCTAAACATGTGGGCAAAATGGGTTGAACTATTGTTGGCACCCATACATATCCTGGTTAAATGGAGCTTTCATCTTTCATTTTTGTGACAAAAAATATTTTTATTTCATTTTGATAATTATTTAGTGCATCCCATTATTTGCTTGGTGCAACCCAAGTTTATTATGGATTGGGGTCAAGCAAATAGTGCGGTGCGCTAAATAATTTCCTTTCATTTTTCATATTTGGATGGTTAGAAATTAAGAAGTAAATGCAATGGGTGTAACTTGTATGAGAAAACTTGAGTTCAATCTTCGCCAAATATATTATTTGAGAGGGATGATAAACTTTAAGTGTGATTAAATCTCAAACTGAGGATTAGTCCCTTAATTGATCCAAAGGGTTGAAACTTGTGAAGATATCTTCGGATCCCACTAGGGAAACAAAGGTCCTAATTAAGGTGGTTGAAAAAAATATCAAGAAGAAAATAAAATTTATATTAACGGATTCCATCAAATTAAGGAGATGAAATTGGATAAAAGTAATTTTTTTCTAATAAAAAAATCAAGCATTTTTTATAACATGAAAAATGAAAATAAACTTTGTTAAAAAATAACAAGGTAAGAAGTTCAAATATTTTATGATACTTATTTAAATGGTTTAAAACCTAATTACTTTATTTTTAACTAAAAACATTTTATTTGGTTTGCAGGAAGGCCATAGGCCCGAAAGGAAAAATTACCACTAACACATACTATATGTGGGTTATGTCCAATTAAAGAGACGAAAATGATGTTTTAAATTTGAGAAATTAAAAGCAAACATTATCCTAAATTGATGGACTAAACATATTTAACCCCCAACCACCACCCAAAAAAAAAGTGAAGCTTTTCTAGTATCTGATGTAGCCTAGCGTGACCAAACTTCACTAAGCAAGCCTCCATTATCTCAGGCTCTCAGCGTATCAAATGGCTAGAAGAAAAAAATATTCATGTGGTAAATGTAACTAATATTAGATATTAGGCGTTCAAGGTTGTGTATGAAATACACCATTTTATGAAATAGTATACTGAAATATAAAATCCAGCTGCTTTAAAGGTTTATTATCCTAAGCAGCTGTTAGTGCAGCCGACCCCAAATAACTTTAGTGGGATGACCATTATATTGAAGAATATAGATACAAGATAAATAATTTATACTATACACAAAAATGATCAAAATAAAATAAATTTTTCCAAAACTTAAAGACATTCATAATTAACAATAAAAAGAGACAAGTGAAAATAATGTGGAGCATTGAGTAGTTAGAACTCAGAACAAAAACAGGAAAAGGAACAAAGAATCAAAGATAAATGTGAATCAGAAGTCAGAATAAAGCAACTCAGTAGACCTCTGTGAACAGAAAGACCTGGACATGCATCAGTGAGCAAATCACCAGAGGACAGTGAGCAGTGAGCATTGGATCAGGGGTTGACTCTGTTTGCATCAAATGACGAAGGATTTCAAACCCTGTAGAAGGTCTTCTAATGAAAGAAAGAGAGGAGAAATCACAAAAATGTATAAAAAAATTAGTTGAAAAACTAAGAAATTGGTGGCAATAAAGGGAATTTGTCCTTGTACACCATAGTGGCTGTGATTTTGCACAATACTGACCACGACTTGATTGACTTCTTGTAGTGGCAACCCACTGTGATGTGACAATTGTTCTCTAACTACTCAGATAAGAATATAGTGACAAAAATCAGATCAAATGTGCAACAAATATACTGTGTGTGGAATAAACTTTACAACCTAAACATCATGTTAGACGGATGGAAACTTGGAGTACATCTAGAGCATTAAAATGTTGAGATTTGAAGCACAAAAAACAAGCAACATAACAATCACAGATGGCAACAAGAAAATTATTAAGACAAACAAATCCATTAACAATATCAAGCATGCTGGCACCCCATATCTGACAATCAACAAGACTATCCTTAGTGAAAAAAGGTAGCTAAAGATCTAAAAGACGCACCTGCATTGCAGCTAAGGAAATACTTATGAGCAGTCATATATGAAAATATGTCAGAAGTCATAACAAATACTTTTAAGATTTTTCTTTTGCAATAGCTTCCATAGCCATAACTTTACAGTTAATTATGAGAAAATATATTAAATCAGAGGTACCAGAGACAAAGGCTAAGAACCAATGACTTCATATTTAGGGAAAGACTTATCCTTATATGAAGCAAGCGATTTCCTTCGCAATCTTGTATTAATGTCGATAAAGAATTTGTAGGTAGGGGTTGAAACCTATAAATATATGAATCTCGTAAGTAAGACCAACACATCAATGCTGGCAAGAAGCTAGTCACAAAGTAACTAAAGAGAGCTTAAAATTATGAATTTAACCAGCAGAGAAGTTTCATATACATACAAACTGATGCTTTCAAAGAGGTTCAATTATGTTTGCCTGCAAAATAAAAATATAGTAACCAAACAGTGGCCTTGATATCTATTCTCAATCATAATCGACATCTTGTTGAGTGTTGTCCTTGCAAAAAACAATAGTGTTATTATGGCCATATTAAGTATAATTGAAGGGCTAGCACCGTGCCATTAACGTTGTCCTATTTGGTAAACGCACATGAATGGTTATATATCAAACACATCACAAGAGGGAAAATATTTACTATAGAAGAGATAATTCTGTGCCTTCCAAACCTTCATAGATTTCAAATAAATTGCAATAAGAACAAACAAGTTAACAATTAATCAAATTCAAGACCAAAATTACAATTGAAGCTTCAATTCAAGTTCAATAGGTCTAACAAATTAACTTACTGGAGCCTAAAGACCTGGGTCACTCTAACTAAGAAGACTTAGAAGAGATGTTGTAACAATAGTTTATGGCAAACCGAAAAAATTATTGACTAAGTCACGGACAATGTCGCTTTCTTTAAGACGTTTCGTGGCACTGTAATAGTCAACCGAAAAATGTGACTTAAAAAGTCACTCTTAAAGCCAACCGAAAAATATGACTTACAAAGTCACTCTTAAAGGAGGCAACTGAAAAATATGACTTACAAAGTCACTCTTAAAGCCAAACAAAAAATGTAACTTAAAAAATCACTCTTAAAGCCAACCAAAATTTTAAAGCGATAGAAAGAAAAAAGGAGAAATTTGCCGAAAATGCATCGGCTGATATATGAGAGGGAGAAAGAAAAGTTAAGGAAATGCTTCTGAACTGGGACAAGGAAAAAAGAAGAAATGAACTCTCTATATATAGGGAGTGAAACATTATTCAAGTGTTTATCCTGAGCGATGTAGAACTTAAAGTCTTTTTTTTTTTCCTTTCTTTTTTTTCAAACTTTCATCCTTTATTCTAACAAGAGGATTAGTCAAAACCAAAAGAGGACGAGAAAAGAAATGAGTCCTGCATCCTCAAACTGGACTTTATACTTTATAGCATGTAAATCCATACATCCTATTAGGACATATTACTCACTTAAAGTATCAGATGATTTTGCGGCCGTTCATATTTTTCTACAGAATAGTGATCCAGTAAATCTGATCTATCGATGAATGCAAGATCGAAAAGGGAGGTCAGTGCAATGAGAGCTAGATTTGTAGTCAAACTTGCCTCTTTTTCAGTATCAGATTTCTCTATTTTGTAAAGTTCTATACCCTTTTGACTTTTGAGTCTGTCTCTCTCCATTCTCCAGCTTCAGATAATCACATATAACAATCAACTCTTGAAATCTGCAATTCAACACCAAAAATTCATAATGTCATCCTTCTTCAACAAAATCAATTTATTCATAAACTATATTAATTCAAACTTACCAACATCATGGAATCTATAATACATAGTTTGTTTTTACTCTAATGACTCTCCTCTAACATCTGGAGGCATCATTTTTGCAGTTTCCCATGTATCTCCCATATCAACAACTCATAGTAATTATTAACAATGCATTTGGTTTTATAAACTGCGTAATTCATGTCTACAAGCTGGTCTCAGTGAACTAAAATAAAAAAGGGGATTTTTTTTTATAACATTACTACAATGCAATGCAACTCTTTTGTTGGCTGGACATGCTTTTTCAAGAAATCAGATAGTGCTATTTTCATTACATCCCAATACTCAGCATCATGAAATCACCTGAATAGATTACTCTTAGAGTGTATAATGTGAGAGACCTAACTCAACCCTAAAAATTAGCTCAAAGGATGAGGATTGTCCCTTACTTATATATTCTAATATGGGATTACTTTTAGCTTATGTGGGACTTGGATTATTTCCAACAACTACTAGCATCCAAACACTGGTATTAGGTTCTCCGATAACCGGTACAGAAAGAAGCATCAAGCATCACAAGTAAAGTTTCTCTTATTACTTACTAGCAGCTACCTATGTGCTCAAGACATAGCAGCCAAACTAGAGAAAATGAAAAAGCAATTTCAACACTTTTTTAAGGTGTAGACAAGAACTATAAAAAACTGAATAGGTAAATAACATTTTAAAAGAACAATAAACAGTGTTTTCTATGTTAGCAATGAACTTGTGGTCAGATCAATAATCTTTGAGATTCTTCAACTCAAAACAGCTTTTTACAATAAAGCATGAGGTAGTTGTGGCATTATTCCATCGAAGGTAATGACAGAAGGAATCACAGACGCACAGAAACAGTTAGAGGTAGAAAATGTGAGAAAGAAAGAGGTGCAAGTAAGATGGATTCTCTATCTGGGGTCACAAAAGTGATGAAGTTGACGGTGGATGTGATGTGTTGGATCAATAATGGTGACCGTGGAGAGACAGAGAATGTTGGAGAAACATCAAGTACTACACACAAGAGTAGGTTGAAGATGAATAATTAAATTCAAGTACAAATATATCATTATATAGTATTTTTTAAATGTTAATCAGTGCCATGCATCTTTCATATATCAAAGAAAAAAAATCAGTGTGTCCATTCTTCGGATACTCATTTAAAAATTAAAAACTAAAAATGTATCAAAATGCATTTTCCCGTAATTTTTAATAAAAAGAATTTTAAAATTCCCTAATAATGTTCTACGAATATTGGCCAGCAAAATCCTTAAAAATATTAATGTATTTTATTTTAATATGCTTTTAATATAATTTATAATAATTGTTTATTATTATTTTTAATTAATGTTTGTAAAAGTTTGTTGATAAGATTTTTTTTACAAAGGAAAAAAATAAGAATGTTTTTCTAACAATCAATTATTATTGGTCTTTGTTTTTTTTTTTTAATGTTTTGTGTTTTTGTTTACTTAAAATAACCAAAAAAATGTTATTTTTCAATAAGTTAAACAGTCACGTCATTTTTTAAATGATTTATTTATTTTAAATGAGAGGGATCTTAATGAAGAGAAAAATAACTGATATAATATCAATTTAATCAATACAATGCATGCAAAATTTCACACAAAATCTAATGTCCAAAACCATTTTGGTTAAGAATATAGACGGTGTCCAGCGTACGAAACTAAAACTTAACTTATTTTGCACTATGTCAGAATCTATTTTTTTTCTCCTTTTTTTAATTTTGTTTTTTCTTTTCTTTTTACTTTCTTTTTTAATTTGTCTATTACTCTAAATCTAAACCTGCAATTTCTGTAGTCACCAAGAATGATCTGTTCCACTGTTTATCTTCCACTCCAACCAAATCATCTGGGAACACTCATCTTTTCCGACAATTTAGTGTGTTGCAACCAAGTGATTTTCAATGCCTACTATTTTAATTCTTTTTTCATTTTTCCTCTTTTTCCCAAATTGTATTCTTTCCTCCTTTCCAACCACAGACTTTGACATACAAACAAATGCATATGGGTATGTTGAAACCCATATAAAAAAATGCAAGTGAGTGTGTTGAAATCTAGATCAAGAAATTGCATGTGTGTATATTGCAACTGAAATATTTGTGAGCTTGTTCCATTAACGACCTACATTATTTCAATACTCAAGCACCAACAATTTCGGATCTAAAAAAGAAAAGTAAATCTTGGATATAGAATTGAAACAAAGAGAAGATTTAGATGCACAGATTTTGGGATATCTTTGATTTTTGTAGCTGGATTCAAATTTGTGACTTTTTTGGTTACGATCTCTGTTTTGTGTTGGTGAAGGAACAAGAAATTGTTGTTTGGGAGCAACGAGAATGTGGTGGTTGAACAAGGAGGAGCGTCGTCATAGGTGGCAACGACAATAAAGGAGATAAGAAAAAGAGATGACGGGTGAGGGTAAATTGGTAAAGATGAATGAAGAAAGAAAAAAGGAAAAAAGAAAAAAAAATATCATCCATCTAATTTAAAATTAATATATTTGACGGTTTGTGTGACTTTCGCATAGTACGAAATGAGTTTTCATTTCTTACGCTAAACACCATCAAGAATATAAATCAGACACCAAAGAACAAGATAAAACATGTTGCAAAATTTGTTGGATGAGAACCTAACATAATTGACGAACGAATCTCCCTTTACTTTATCGTTCATCTATTGGATCTGTCTAACCTAAGTTGACCAATGAATTTTCCCTTACTTTTTTGTTCATCTTTTGGACCTGCCTCGAGACTTAGCTGCAACAAAATGAATGAGAAACAAACATGCACATATTTTTATAAAATATATAATATGTAGAGGCAAATATCACAAGAAGTGGGATTGAATTGTGTCTTTAGAAATTTAAGTTTTTCTTTAGAATAGATACACATTTATCGTCTGATACGAGTTTTGATAAAAACAAATAACATATAGTGAAAAACTTAATCTTAGAAAATAAATCTAAAATCAAATTCAAACCATTTGTCAATTAAACACTATGGAAAACAATAAACCAAGAGCACTCAATAATTTATACTAGTTCGTCTCAACTATTCTCGATAACCTACAAAGTTCCACTAACTTATCAAAAGTTACAAGTATTCTTCATTGTTACTTTTGACTATTACAAAGACAAGCTTTATCCAGGCTTGATTTCAATCCAGTATTCTTTGTACCAAGTCATTATTGGCTCTAAACATATCAACAAAATTTGTTATAAATTTGCATAATGACTAAGAGATGATAGTCTTACAGATGGATATTATACTCAAGACTTTAGTCTTTTCTCTTAAGGTTTACAAGGTGTTTTAAGAAGTTTCATCTATACAGAAATTTATAGAAAGCTTTACAAGAAATAATGAAAGAATATTTTGCAAGTTAATTTGTATTTTGTTTCTTCAAAGCTTGTTCTATTTATATATAGTCTTCTGTTGCCTCACAATGAATGATTTCTTCACTCTACTTCTTCATGCAGAGTCCATGCTTATAGGTTGACATGCCAAACACTTTAGCAAGATAATCACTTCTTCCATTAGCACACCTTTTAATGAAGATCAATACTTTAAGTTTGGAAACTTCATTTATTCTTGATAGAAATTTAACAAATCTTAAGAGAATGTTTCATGCAAAACAGAATTTCAAACGTATAGTATTACATAAGGTCTTAAATACAATACCTAATGTCATGTCAAATCGTGTTTATGGGATATCGTCTGAAAACATTAAATGCAAAATATAGATAATTTGTATTTATTTACATCTAATTAAAATAATTAGAACCATGATTCATGTTTAAGACATAAATATTTTTTGAGTTAACATAACATATAAACATAATACGTTTGATTTTATAAGATAAATAATCATGTATTTTTATAAATATATGTAATCATATTTTACAAAAAGAGGAATACAATCTACATTGAAAAACACTTCGGGATGAGAAATCATTAAACATAAACCATGGAAGAATTTGAACAAACTATTTGAGTTCGTAATTTTTTTTTTTATATTTATACTTTTAATCAGATTTTAGTAGGAAGAAATTTATCAAACTAATTTAACTTATTGAATTAATTTTTTTCCAATCAAGACTTATATTTAGAGTTTTACTCATCGAATGAGTTTTTAATTAAATAATTTATAATAGAAATAAAGTTATATTTAAATTTAAAGAATATTTTGAAGAGGGAGTGAGTTGGTTGTTGGAAGAAGATGGAATATGTGATAAAGTAATAATAATAATAATGGAAAACACAAGATTAAGAATCCACATCATGATTGCATCAGCCTGGTGCTCATCTCATCATTCACAGCTCACTTGAGACTTGATGTCTGTGTTCAGTCTCTCAAACTCAACAACCATCCAATCCTGAATCCATCACCATTCAACAACACACATACACAATGCCTTCTCCATCTCGTTATGGCTTCGGGATTTCCCAAATTACCCTCAGACTGATGATGCTCTTGTTTTTATTTTTCGCACGCGCGGCTTCGGGTCTGAACCTCACCGCCCTCCTCTCCACCGTGCCGGAGCTCTCCCAATTCACCTCCCTCCTCGCCTCCGCCACGCCCCTCGCTGCGGATCTCTCGGACCGCTCCTCCCTCTCCATTCTCGCCGTCCCCAACGCCTACCTCGCCGCCGACGACCACCTCTCCCGCCACCACCTCTCCCCGGCCGCCCTCGCCGACGTCCTTCGCTACCACGTCCTCCTCCAGTTCCTCTCCTGGTCCGACCTCCGCGCCCTCCCCCCCTCCGGCAAGCTCATCACCACGCTCCTCCAAACCACCGGCCGCGCCACCGACAACTTCGGCTCTGTGAACCTCACCCGCGACTCTCAATCTGGCGTCATCTCGATCCGCTCCCCCCGCACGTACTCCCCCTCCAACGCCACATCTTCTCCCCTCGTCGAAAGCCTTACCCTACATGTCAC